>NC_082356.1:16790225-17049279 GCF_027477595.1 Haemorhous mexicanus
GGAAACATGGGGGGAACATGGGGGGAACATGGGGGGAAACATGGGGGGAAACGTGGGGGGAACATGGGGGGAAATTGGGGGGGGAAATATGGGGGGAAATGTGGGGGAAATGGGGGAAATGTGGGGGAAATGGGGAAAAACAGGAGGAAATGGGGAAAAATGAGGAAAACAGGGGGGAAACATGGGGGGAAACGTGGGGGAAACATGGGGGGAACATGGGGGGAACGTGGGGGGAACATGGGGGGAACCATGGGGGAACATGGGGGGAACATGGGGGGAAAATGGGGGGAACATGGGGGGAAACGTGGGGGGAAATTGGGGGGAACATGGGGGAACATGGGGGAACATGGGGGGAAATGTGGGGGGAACATGGGGGAACATGAGGGGAAAATGGGGGGAACATGGGGGGAAACGTGGGGGGAAAGTGGGGGAAATGTGGGGGGAACATGGGGGGAAAAAGGGAGAGAAAAGGGGGCAAATGATGGGAAATGGAGAAAAATGGGGCAAAATGGGAAAAATGGGGAAAGATGGGGAAAAGATGGGGAAAAGATGGGGAAAAGATGGGGAAAAGATGGGAAAACATGGGGGGAAAACATGGGAAAAACATGGGGGAAATGGCAGGAAATGGGGAGAAAATGGAGAAAACATGAGGGAAAATGGGGGAGAAATGGGGGGAAATGGGAAAATGGGGAAAAAAATGGGGAAAACGGGGGAAAAGGGGAGAAAAGAGGGGGAAATGGGTGAAATGTGGGGGGAAATGGGGGAAATGTGGGGGGAAATGGGGGAAAATGTGGGAAACAAGGAGAAATGGGGGGAAAACATGGGGGGAAATGGGGAGAAAAGGGGGCAAAAAGGGAGAGAAAAGAGGGGGAATGGTGGGAAATGGGGAGAATGGGGGAAAATGGGGAAAAGGGGAGAAAAGAGGAGGAAATGGGGAAAATAGGGGGGGATGGGGAAAAAATGGGGGAAATGTGGGGGAAATGGGGGAGAAATTGGGGAAAAATGGGGAAAACACGGGGGAAATGGGAAAAATGGGGAAAAATGGGGGAAATGGGGGAAAAAGGAAAATGTGGGGGAAATGGGGAAAATGTGGGGGGAAATGGGGAAAAAGGGGGGGAATGGAGAAAAAATGGGGGGAAAAATGGGGATAAACGGGGATAAATGGGGGGAAACCATGAGGGAAAATGGGGGAGAAATGGGGGGAATGGGGAAATGGAGGGAGAAATGGGGAAGAATTGTGGAAAAATGGGGAGGATTGGGGGGAAATAGGAGGAAAAGGGGGGAAAAGGGAAAACCATGGGGGGAAATGGGGGAGAAACAGGGTGGGGAATAAGGGAAATGGGGAAAAGGTGGGGAAAACATGGGGGAAATATGGGGGACAACAGGAAAAAATGGGAGGAAACGTGGGGGGAAATGAGGGGAAAAGGGGGGAAATGGGGAAAAAATGGGGAATGGGGGAAAATGGGAAAAATGGGGGAAAAAATGGGGAAAAAGGGAGAAATGGAGGGGAAATGGGAGAAAAGGGGGGAGAAATGGGGAGGAAACATGGGGAGGAAATGGGAAAAACAGGGAGAAAGGAATGGGGGAAATGGAGGAATATGGGGGGAAGTGGGGAGGAAATGGGGGAAACCATGTGGGAAAGTGTGGGGGATGGGAAAATGGGGGAAAACGTGGGAAAAACGGGGGGAAAATGGGGGAAATGGGGAGGAATGGGGGTAATGGGGGAAACCGTGTGGGAAAATGGGGGGAAATGGGGGGAATGGGGGAGAAAAATGGAGAAAAATGGGGAAAACATGGGGAAAGCATGAGGGAATTGGGGAGAAAAGAGGGGGAGAAATGGGTGAAATGTGGGGGGAAATGGGGGGAAACATGGGGGGAAATGGGGGAAATATGGGGGGAATGGGGTGGAAATGGGGGAAAAAATGGGGAAAACATGGGGAAAAGATGGGGGAAATGGGAAAAATGGGGGGGAATGGGGATAAATGGGGGAAACATGGGGGAAACCATGAGGGAAAATGGGGGGAATGGGGAGAAATGGGGGAGAAAAATGGGGAAAACGTGGGGAAAGCATGAGGGAATTGGGGAGAAAAGAGGGGGAAATGGGTGAAATGTGGGGGAAATTGGGGAAACACGGGGGAATGGGGGAAAAATGGGGGGAAATGGGGGGAAATGGGGGGAAAGGGGGCAAAAATGGAGAAAAATGGGGAAAACATGGAGGAAATGGGGGAAATATGGGGGGAAACATGGGGGAAATGGGGGAAATATGGGGGAAAATGGGGAAAAAATGGGGGAACCGTGAGGCAAAATGGGGGAAAAATGGGGGGAAAGGGGGAGAAAAATGGAGAAAAATGGGAAAAAAATGGGGAAAGCATGAGGGAATTGGGGAGAAAAGAGGGGGGGAATGGGTGAAATGTGGGGGGAAATGGGGGGAAACATGGGGGAATGGGGAAAAAATGGGGGGAAATGGGGGGAAAGGGGGCAAAAATGGAGAAAAATGGGGAAAACATGGGGGAAATGGGGGAAATATGGGGGGAAACATGGGGGAAATGGGGGAAAAATGGGGGGAAAATGGGGGAAACCGTGAGGCAAAATGGTGGAAAAATGGGGGGAAAGGGGGAGAAAAATGGAGAAAAATGGGAAAAAAAAGGGGAAACCATGAGGGAATTGGGGAGAAAAGAGGGGGGGAATGGGGGAAATGTGGGGGGAAATGGGGGAATGGGGAAATTGGGGGGAAAAGGGAAAAAATGGGGGGAAATTGGGGAAACCGTGGGGGGAAAGGGGGAGAAACACAGGGAGAAAGGGGGAGGAAATGGAGGAGCAGATGAGGGAAAAGGGAAGGGAAAAGGAAAAAAGGGGAGAGGGAAAGAGGTGGGAAAAGAGCAGGAAAAGGGAGGAGGGGAAGGGGAAAGGGAGGAGAAAAAGGGGAGGGAAAGAGAGAGGGGAAAAAAAGGGAAAAGGGGAAAGGGGGAAAAATGAAAAGGGAGAAAAGGAGGGGAAAGGGAAAATGGGGAAAGGGAAAAAGGAGAAAGGGAAAAAGGAAATGGGGAAAGGGAAATGAGGAAAGGGAAATGGGAAAAGGGAAATGGGGAAAGGGGGGAAAATGGGGAAAAGGAAAAGGAGAAAAGGGAAAAGGGAAATGAGGAAAGGGAAATGGGGAAAGGGAAATGGGGAAAGGGGAAAGGGGGGAAAATGGGGAAAGGGAAAAGGGAAAAGAGGAGGGGAAAGGGAAAAGGGGAAAAGGAAAAGGAGAAAAAGGAAAAGGGAAATGAGGAAAGGGAAATGGGGAAAGGGAGAAAAGGGAAAAAGGAGAAAGGGAAAAGGAGAGAAGGGAAAAGGGAAAAGGGGAAAAGGAAATGGGGAAAGGGAAAAGGGAAAAAGGAGAAAGGGAAAAGGAAAATGGGGAAAAGGAAATGGGAAAAGGGAAAAGGGAAAAGGGGAAAGGGAAATGGGAAAAGGGAAATGGGGAAAGGGGAAGGGGGGAAAATGGGGAAAGGGAAAAGGGAAAAGAGGAGGGGAAAGGGAAAAGGGGAAAAGGAAAAGGAGAAAAAGGAAAAGGGAAAAGGGAAAAGGGAAAAGGGGGAAAGGGAAAAGGGGGAAAGGGAAAAGGGGAAAGGGAAATGGGGAAAGGGAAATGGGGAAAGGGAAATGGGGAAAGGGAAAAGGAGAAAAGGGAAATGGGGAAAGGGAAAAGGGAAATGGGGAAAGGGAAAAGGGGAAAAGGAAAAGGAGAAAAGGGAAAAGGGAAAAGGGAAATGGGAAAAGGAGAGAAAAGGGGAGAGAAAAGCAAAACAGCTCATTAGCTCATTAGCCATTAATCGGCTAATTAATGCTCATTAGGCACCAGTTCTCTAATTAACTCAGAGCATTAAGGGGTTTTGGTTAATGAGACGCCCCAGGTAACAGATCCTGTAATTCTTAATTGCATTAATTGCATTAATTACCTTAATTGCATTAGTTACATTCGATCTTGCCCAATGAAAACTCTTCTCACTCGGCCATTAGTGCCATTAATGATTAAGTGGGCTAATTAATAAGGCAATCAAGCTAATTAAATCTCTGCCCAGCCAAGCACTCCAAGCACTCATTGGCTCCTCCAGGTTTGACCATTAAAAACCATCGGCAAAACTCGAGATTGATTAAAGCATTAATTAATTTAAACAACCAGTAAGATGGCTAATTGATTAGTCACTAATTAGCTCTCTCCAATTAAAGCAGTAATTACTGCAGCAATTAAAGCAGTCATTAAAGCACTCATTAAGCAGCAATTACAGGAGTCATTAAAGCAGTCATTAAATCAGGAACTAAATCAGTAATTCAGTAATTAAATCAGTAATTAAACTAGTAATAAAATCAGTAATTAAATCAGTAACAAACTCAGTAATTAAATCAGTAATTAAATCAGGAATTAAACCAGTAATAAATTCAGTAATTAAATCAGTAATTAAACCAGTAATAAAATCAGTAATTAAATCAGTAACAAACTAAGTAATTAAATCAGTAATTAAATCAGTAATAAACTCAGTAATTAAATCAGTAATTAAACCAATAATTAACTCAGTAATTAACTCAGTAATTAACTCAGAAATTAAACCAGTAATAAACTAGGTAATTAACTCAGTAATTAAATCAGTAATTAAACCAGTAATAAACTCAGTAGTTAAATCAATAATTAAATGAGTAATAAACTCAGTAATTAACTCAGTAATTAAATCAGTAATTAAACCAGTAATAAACTCAGTAATTAACTCAGTAATTATATCAGTAATTAAACCAGTAATAAACTCAGTAATTAAATCAGCAATTAAACCAGTAATTAACTCAATAATTGACTCAGTAATTAAACCACTGACAAAATCAGCAATTAGATCTGTAATTAAATCAGTAAAAAACTCAATTTTTAAGTTAGCAAATTAGTAATTAAATCAGTAATTAGATCAGTAATTAAATCAGCAACAGAATCACTAATTAAATGAACAACTTAATCAGTAATTAAATCAGTATTGAACTCAGTAACAAAATCAATGATTAATTTAGTAATTAAAACAGTAATTAAAACAACAATTAAATAAGTAATTAATTCAGTAATTAATTCAGCAACAGAATCAGTAATTAAATCAGTAATTAAATCAGCAATAGAATCAGTAATTAAATCAGTAATTAAATCAGCAATAGAACCGATAATTAAATCAGTAATTAAATCACTAATTAACTCAGTAATTAAATCAGTAATAGAATCAGTAATTAACTCAGTAACAGAATCAGCAATAAGCCCAGTAATAAAGTAGCTAATTAATTAACAGCTGTAATTAACAGGCAGGCCAAGTCCAGGAGTTTCCCAGTAATTACTCAGCCTCTATAATTAATTAAAGCCACCTGCACCTGAGGGCAGCAGTGCCGTGCTAATTAGCACTAATTACACCAGCAGCTGAGGGGCAGAGCTGTGCTAATTAGCACTAATTACACACAGCTGAGGGGCACAGCTGCACTAATTAGCACTAATTACACACACAGCTGAGGGGCAGAGCTGTGCTAATTAGCACTAATTAGACACACAGCTGAGGGGCACAGCTGCACTAATTAGCACTAATTACACACACAGCTGAGGGGCAGAGCTGTGCTAATTAGCACTAATTACACACACAGCTGAGGGGCAGAGCTGCGCTAATTAGCACTAATTACACACACAGCTGAGGGGCAGAGCTGCGCTAATTAGCACTAATTACACAGCTGAGGGGCAGAGCTGCGCTAATTAGCACTAATTACACACACAGCTGAGGGGCAGAGCTGCGCTAATTAGCACTAATTACACACACAGCTGAGGGGCAGAGCTGTGCTAATTAGCACTAATTACACACACAGCTGAGGGGCACAGCTGCACTAATTAGCACTAATTACACACACAGCTGAGGGGCAGAGCTGTGCTAATTAGCACTAATTACACACACAGCTGAGGGGCAGAGCTGTGCTAATTAGCACTAATTACACACACAGCTGTGGGGCAGAGCTGTGCTAATTAGCACTAATTACACACACAGCTGAGGGGCACAGCTGCGCTAATTAGCACTAATTACACACACAGCTGTGGGGCAGAGCTGTGCTAATTAGCACTAATTACACACACAGCTGAGGGGCAGAGCTGTGCTAATTAGCACTAATTACACACACAGCTGAGGGGCAGAGCTGTGCTAATTAGCACTAATTACACACACAGCTGTGGGGCAGAGCTGTGCTAATTAGCACTAATTACACACACAGCTGAGGGGCAGAGCTGTGCTAATTAGCACTAATTACACACACAGCTGAGGGGCAGAGCTGTGCTAATTAGCACTAATTACACACAGCTGTGGGGCAGAGCTGTGCTAATTAGCACTAATTACACACACAGCTGTGGGGCAGAGCTGTGCTAATTAGCACTAATTACACACACAGCTGAGGGGCACAGCTGCGCTAATTAGCACTAATTACACACACAGCTGTGGGGCAGAGCTGTGCTAATTAGCACTAATTACACACACAGCTGAGGGGCAGAGCTGTGCTAATTAGCACTAATTACACACACAGCTGAGGGGCAGAGCTGTGCTAATTAGCACTAATTACACACAGCTGTGGGGCAGAGCTGTGCTAATTAGCACTAATTACACACACAGCTGAGGGGCAGAGCTGTGCTAATTAGCACTAATTACACACACAGCTGAGGGGCACAGCTGCGCTAATTAGCACTAATTACACACACAGCTGTGGGGCAGAGCTGTGCTAATTAGCACTAATTACACACACAGCTGAGGGGCAGAGCTGCACTAATTAGCACTAATTACACACACAGCTGAGGGGCACAGCTGTGCTAATTAGCACTAATTACACACAGAACTGAGGGGCAGAGCTGCGCTAATTAGCACTAATTACACACACAGCTGAGGGGCAGAGCTGCGCTAATTAGCACTAATTATGCACACAGCTAATGGGTCGCACAGCATAGCTTATTAGTGTTAATTACTCATGCAGCTGAAGTGGCACTGCTGTGCTAATTAGCGTTAATTACACCCACAGCTGGGCACTCACGGGTACTGCAGTGCTAATTAGCGTTAATTACACCCACAGCTGGGCACTCACGGGTACTGACGCACTAATTAGCGTTAATTAGAGCCGCAGGGGGCACTCATGGGTGCTGCCCCGGTGGCACTCGCGGCAGTAATTAGCAGTAATTAGCGGTAATTAGCGGTAATTAGCAGTAATTACTCACGGGTGCTGGCGGTGCAGGCCCCGGTGGCACTCCCTGGGGCAGGAACTAGTACTAATTAGCAGTAATTAGCAGTAATTAGCAGTAACTCAAGGGTGCTGGCGGTGCGGGCCCCAGTGGCACTCACAGCAGTAATTAGCACTAATTAGCAGTAATTAGCAGTAACTCAAGGGTGCTGGCGGTGCGGGCCCCAGTGGCACTCACAGCAGTAATTAGCACTAATTAGCAGTAATTAGCAGTAATTAGCAGTAACTCACGGGTGCTGGCGGTGCGGGCCGCGGTGGCACTCGCGGCAGTAATTAACAGTAATTAGCAGTAATTAGCAGTAATTAGCAGTAATTACTCACGGGTGCAGGCGGTGCGGGCCGCGGTGGCACTCGCGGCACTAATGAGCATTAATTAGCAGTAATTAGCGGTAATGACTCACGGGTGCTGGCGGTGCGGGCCGCGGTGGCACTCGCGGCACTAATTAGCGGTAATTAGCAGTAATTAGCGGTAATTAGCAGTAATTAGCAGTAATTACTCATGGGTGCTGGCGGTGCGGGCTGCGGTGGCACTCGCGGCAGTAATTAGCAGTAATTAGCGGTAATTAGCAGTAATTAGCGGTAATTACTCACGGGTGCTGGCGGTGCGGGCCGCGGTGGCACTCGCGGCAGTAATTAATAGTAATTAGCAGTAATTAGCAGTAATTAGCAGTAATCACTCACGGGTGCAGGCGGTGCGGGCCGCGGTGGCACTCGCGGCAGTAACTAGCACTAATTAGCAGTAATTAGCGGTAATTAGCAGTAATGACTCACGGGTGCTGGCGTTGCGGGCCCTGGTTGTACTCGCGGCAGTAACTAGCACTAATTAGCATTAATTAGCGGTAATTAGCAGTAATTACTCACGGGTGCTGGCGGTGCGGGCCCCGGTGGCACTCGCGGCAGTAATTAGCAGTAATTAGCGGTAATTAGCAGTAATTACTCACGGGTGCTGGCGGTGCGGGCCGCGGTGGCACTCGCGGCAGTAACTAGCACTAATTAGCGGTAATTAGCAGTAATTAACGGTAATTACTCACGGGTGCTGGCGGTGCGGGCCGTGGTGGCACTCGCGGCAGTAATTAGCAGTAATTAGCAGTAATTAGTGGTAATTAGCAGTAACTACTCACGGGTGCTGTCTGTGCGGGCCGCGGTGGCACTCGCGGCAGTAATTAGCAGTAATTAGCGGTAATTAGCGGTAATTAACGGTAATGACTCACGGGTGCTGTCGGTGAGGGCCGCGGTGGCACTCGCGGCAGTAATTAGCAGTAATTAGCATTAATTAGCGGTAATTAACGGTAATTACTCACGGGTGCTGTCGGTGCGGGCCGCGGTGGCACTCGCGGCAGTAACTAACAGTAATTAGCAGTAATTAGCGGTAATTAACGGTAATCACTCACGGGTGCTGTCGGTGCGGGCCGCGGTGGCACTCGCGGCAGTAATTAGCAGTAATTAGCATTAATTAGCGGTAATTAACGGTAATTACTCACGGGTGCTGCCGGTGCGGGCCGCGGTGGCACTCGCGGCAGTAACTAACAGTAATTAGCAGTAATTAGCGGTAATTAACGGTAATTACGGGTGCTGTCGGTGCGGGCCGCGGTGGCACTCGCGGCACTGATTAGCGGTAATTAGCAGTAATTAGCAGTAATGACTCACGGGTGCAGGCGGTGCGGGCCGCGGTGGCACTCGCGGCAGTAATTAGCAGTAATTAGCAGTAATTAGCGGTAATTAGCGGTAATTACTCACGGGTGCTGTCTGTGCGGGCCGCGGTGGCACTCGCGGCACTAATTAGCACTAATTAGCAGTAATTAGCAGTAATGACTCACGGGTGCTGGCGGTGTGGGCCCCGGTGGCACTCGCGGCACTAACTAGCAGAAATTAGCAGTAATTAGCGGTAATTAGCAGTAATGAACACTCACGGGTGCTGGCGGTGTGGGCCCCGGTGGCACTAACTAGCACTAATTAGCACTAATTAGCAGTAATTAGCACTAATTAGCGGTAATGACTCACGGGTGCAGGCGGTGCGGGCCGCGGTGGCACTCGCGGCACTAATTAGCGGTAATTAGCAGTAATTAGCAGTAATGACTCACGGGTGCAGGCGGTGCGGGCCGCGGTGGCACTCGCGGCAGTAATTAGCAGTAATTAGCATTAATTAGCGGTAATTAGCAGTAATGACTCACGGGTGCTGGCGGTGCGGGCCGCGGTGGCACTCGCGGCACTAATTAGCAGTAATTAGCGGTAATTAGCAGTAATGACTCACGGGTGCTGTCGGTGCGGGCCGCGGTGGCACTCGCGGCAGGTGAGGGCGTCGCAGGCGCTGCAGAAGAGCGAGAGCGGCTCCCGCGGGTGGGAGCGGCAGCGGGACGGGAACGGGAACGGCGCCGCACCGGGAACGGGATCGGGATCGGGAACGGGAACGGAGCCGGGGATGGAACCGGGAACGGAACCGGGGTCGGAGCCGGGGTCGGGATCGGGAACGGGATCGGGAACGGGAGCAGGAACGGAGCCAGAGCCGGGAACGGAATCGGGATCGGCACCGGAACCGGAACCGGGCACGGCCGGAGAGCCTGAGGGGAGAGAGAGAACGGGAGAGATGGGAATGGGAATGGGAATGGGAATGGGAATGGGGATGGGAATGGGAATGGGAATGGGGATGGGGATGGGAATGGGGAATGGGAATGGGGATGGGGAATGGGAATGGGGAATGGGAATGGGGATGGGAATGGGAATGGGGAATGGGAATGGGGAATGGGAATGGGGATGGGAATGGGGAATGGGGATGGGAATGGGAATGGGGATGGGAATGGGAATGGGGAATGGGAATGGGAATGGGAATGGGGAATGGGAATGGGAATGGGGATGGGAATGGGAATGGGGAATGGGGAAAGGGAATGGGGATGGGAATGGGGAATGGGAATGGGGAATGGGAATGGGGATGGGAATGGGGAATGGGAATGGGGATGGGGATGGGAATGGGGAATGGGAATGGGGATGGGGATGGGAATGGGAATGGGAATGGGGAATGGGAATGGGAATGGGGAATGGGGATGGGAATGGGAATGGGGAATGGGAATGGGGAATGGGGAATGGGAATGGGAATGGGAATGGGAATGGGGATGGGGAATGGGAATGGGAATGGGGAATGGGAATGGGGAATGGGAATGGGGATGGGAATGGGAATGGGGAATGGGAACGGGGATGGGAATGGGAATGGGAATGGGAATGGGAATGAGAATGGGGAATGGGAATGGGGATGGGGAATGGGGATGGGAATGGGGAATGGGAATGGGGAATGGGAATGGGAATGGGAATGGGAATGGGAATGGGGAATGGGGAATGGGAATGGGGAATGGGAATGGGAATGGGGATGGGGATGGGGATGGGGGATGGGGATGGGGATGGGGATGGGGATGGGAATGGGAATGGGAATGGGAATGGGAATGGGGATGGGGATGGGGATGGGGATGGGGATGGGGATGGGGATGGGGATGGGAATGGGAATGGGAATGGGAATGGGGAATGGGAATGGGGAATGGGAATGGGAATGGGAATGGGAATGGGAATGGGGAATGGGGAATGGGAATGGGGAATGGGAATGGGGAATGGGGATGGGAATGGGAATGGGGAATGGGGATGGGAATGGGAATGGGAATGGGGAATGGGGATGGGAATGGGGAATGGGGAATGGGGAATGGGGATGGGAATGGGAATGGGGAATGGGGATGGGAATGGGGATGGGGAATGGGGATGGGAATGGGAATGGGGAATGGGAATGGGAATGGGGATGGGAATGGGAATGGGAATGGGAATGGGAATGGGAATGGGGATGGGAATGGGAATGGGGAATGGGAATGGGAATGGGAATGGGAATGGGGATGGGGATGGGGATGGGGATGGGGATGGGGATGGGGATGGGAATGGGGATGGGGATGGGAATGGGAATGGGAATGGGAATGGGAATGGGAATGGGGAATGGGAATGGGGAATGGGAATGGGAATGGGAATGGGAATGGGAATGGGAATGGGAATGGGAATGGGGAATGGGGAATGGGAATGGGGAATGGGAATGGGGAATGGGGATGGGAATGGGAATGGGGAATGGGGATGGGAATGGGAATGGGGAATGGGGATGGGAATGGGGAATGGGGATGGGAATGGGGAATGGGGAATGGGGAATGGGGATGGGAATGGGGAATGGGGATGGGAATGGGGATGGGGATGGGAATGGGAATGGGGAATGGGAATGGGGATGGGAATGGGGAATGGGGATGGGATGGGAATGGGAATGGGAATGGGAATGGGGAATGGGGATGGGATGGGAATGGGAATGGGAATGGGGAATGGGGATGGGATGGGAATGGGAATGGGAATGGGGATTGGGAAAGGGGAATGGGAATGGGGAATGGGAATGGGAATGGGGAATGGGGAATGGGGAATGGGGAATGGGAATGGGGAATGGGGAATGGGGATGGGGATGGGGATGGGGATGGGAATGGGGAATGGGGATGGGAATGGGGATGGGAATGGGGATGGGGATGGGGAATGGGGATGGGGATGGGAATGGGAATGGGAATGGGGATGGGGATGGGGATGGGAATGGGAATGGGGATGGGAATGGGGATGGGGATGGGGAATGGGAATGGGAATGGGGATGGGAATGGGGATGGGAATGGGGATGGGAATGGGAATGGGAATGGGGAATGGGAATGGGATCAGGGTGACACCAGGGATGGCACCAAGATGGATCCACTGACAAGGTCAATGCCTTAGAACAGGGACAGACTCAGGTGACTGAAGTGACAGAGGTGACAGGAGGTGACACAGGTGACAGGGAGCTGACACAGGTGACAGAGGTAACACAGGTGACACAGGTGACACAGGTGACAGGAGGTGACAGGAGGTGACAGAGGTGACAGGAGGTGACACAGGTGACACAGGTGACAGAGGTGCCAGCGCTCACCCAGGGGCTGCACGCGGTGCTCCCGGGTGTACCTGACCCTCAGGTGTGCCCCCACGCAGGTGGCACACAGCCATGGGGACAGGGGTGATACAGGTGACACAGGTGACAGGAGGTGACACAGGTGACAGGAGGTGACACAGGTGACACAGGTGACACAGGTGACACAGGTGCCAGTGCTCACCCAGGGGCTGCACGCGGCGCTCCCGGGTGTACCTGACCCTCAGGTGAGCCCCCACGCAGGTGGCACACAGCCATGGGGACAGGGACAGGGGTGACACAGGTGACACAGGTGACACAGGTGACACAGGTGCCAGCGCTCACCCAGGGGCTGCACGCGGTGCTCCCGGGTGTACCTGACCCTCAGGTGAGCCCCCACGCAGGTGGCACACAGCCATGGGGACAGGGGTGATACAGGTGACACAGGTGACAGGAGGTGACACAGGTGACAGGAGGTGACACAGGTGACACAGGTGACACAGGTGACACAGGTGACACAGGTGCCAGCGCTCACCCAGGGGCTGCACGCGGTGCTCCCAGGTGTACCTGACCCTCAGGTGAGCCCCCACGCAGGTGGCACACAGCCATGGGGACAGGGACAGGGGTGACACAGGTGACAGGAGGTGACACAGGTGACAGGAGGTGACACAGGTGACACAGGTGACACAGGTGCCAGTGCTCACCCAGGGGCTGCACGCGGTGCTCCCGGGTGTACCTGACCCTCAGGTGAGCCCCCACGCAGGTGGCACACAGCCATGGGGACAGGGATGACAGGGGTGACACAGGTGACACAGGTGACAGGAGGTGACACAGGTGACACAGGTGACACAGGTGCCAGCGCTCACCCAGGGGCTGCACGCGGTGCTCCCGGGTGTACCTGACCCTCAGGTGTGCCCCCACGCAGGTGGCACACAGCGGCTCCGAGCACTCCAGGCAGAAGCTGGTGGCGGTGGCGTTGTCCTCGCAGCTGGTGCAGCTCTGGGGACAAGGGACACGCTGGGGGGGACGCGTCCCTCGGCCCCCACCGGCGTTAATTGGCGCTAATTAGCGCTAACGAGGCCCTACCTGCCCGCTGGTGCCGGCCTGCAGGAACAGGTTCTCCATGATGTCACCCAGGGGACACTGCTGGTGGCACACGGGGCACTCGAACGCTGGGGGACACGCAGGGGACAGAGTCACCCACGGCCTCCCTGTCACCTCCCTGTCACCTCCCTGCCACCTCCCTGCCACCCAAGGCTGGCTCATCACCCCTAAAGGAGCCCCAGGGCCACCAAGGCCACCTCAGAGAGGGGACAGGGCCACCAGAGCCCTCACAGAGAGGGATGGGGACAACAGTGTCCCCAAGGAGGGGACAGGGGATGGTGGCAGCAGGGCCGGTGTCCCCAGGGAGGGGACAGTGCCACAGGGGAGTCACAGTGTCCCCAAGTGAGGGGACAGTGCCACAGCAGGGTCACAGTGTCCCCTGGGTGGGGACAGTGCCACAGGGGAGTCACAGTGTCCCCACGGAGGGGACAGTGCCACAGCAGGGTCACAGTGTCCCCAGAGAGGGGACAGTGCCACAGCAGGGTCACAGTGTCCCCAGAGAGGGGACAGTGCCACAGCAGGGTCACAGTGTCCCCTGGGTGGGGACAGTGCCACAGGGGAGTCACAGTGTCCCCAGGGAGGGGACAGTGCCACAGCAGGGTCACAGTGTCCCCTGGGTGGGGACAGTGCCACAGCAGGGTCACAGTGTCCCCAGGGAGGGGACAGTGCCACAGCAGGGTCACAGTGTCCCCTGGGTGGGGACAGGGGTGTCCCCTCCCCACAGAGCTCCCAGAAACTCCTGAAGCAACCCAGCATCCCGTGTTCCCAGTATCCCCAGTTCCCCCCAGTATCCCCAGGTCTCCCCAGTCTCCCCAGTATTCCCAGTTCCTCCAGTATCCCCAGTTACCCCCAGTCCCCCCAGTCCCTCCAGTTCCCCACAGTATCCCCCAGTATCCCCAGTTCCCCCCAGTATTCCCCAGTTCCCCCCAGTATCCCCAGTTCCCCCAGTCCCCCCTGTATCCCCAGTCCCCCCCAGTTCCCCCAGTATCCCCAGCCCCCCGGTATCCCCAGTATCCCCAGTTCCCCCAGTTCCCCCCAGTTCCCCCCAGTATCCCCAGTTCCTCCCAGTTCCCCCAGTCCCCCCTGTATCCCCAGTCCCCCCCAGCTCCCCCCAGTATCCCCAGTCCCCCCAGTATCCCCAGTCCCCCCCAGTCCCCCCAGCTCCCCCCAGTATCCCCAGTTCCCCAGTCTCCCCCAGTCCCCCCCAGTTCCCCCAGTTCCCCCAGCTCCCCCCAGTATCCCCAGCCCCCCGGTATCCCCAGTATCCCCAGTCCCCCCCAGTATCCCCAGTCCCCCCCAGTCCCCCCAGGTCCCCTCACCGCTCCCGTCCCCGCCCGGGGCTCCGGGCCCGCTCCCGAGGCAGCGGCGGCACACCGAGTGCAGGCAGGGCAGCAGCCGCGGCTCCCGCTGCGGGCTCAGGCGCTGCCGGCAGGCGCCGCACAGCTCCAGCAGCCCCAGCGCCTCGGGCGGCTCCGCTCCCGCCGCCCCGGGGCCGCTCCCCAGCGCCGCCGCCTGCGGCACCGCCATGGCGGCCGCGTCCCCCTCACGCTCGGCACGGCCTCCTGCTCCCGCCCCCTCCCCGGAGCGAGCCCAATCACCGTCCGATCTGGCTGACTGACGTCGTGGAGAACCAATGGAAGGTTGCGAGGGCGGGGATTAGAGGGGATTGACAGCGCGCGGGAGCAATAGGAGAGGAGAAGGCGGGAGAGAAAGGGCGGGAAGGGGTCTGCCGCGCGTGGAAGCGGACGGACCAATCAGCGCGCAGAGCGGGAGGAGCTGAGCCAATGGGCGGCCGAAGAGCCCAGGGGAAGGCGGAGACTGCTTGGACGGAGCGGCCAATCGGCATCGGCCATCTGCGGGAAGGCGGGGATGGGGTGGGGGAGGGGTCGAGGCTGTGATTGACAGCTGAACAAGCCAATGGGGAGCAGAACCGGGGCGGGACTGGGAATTCCTGGGAGTTTCCTGGTGGCACAACGGGGATTACTGGGAGTTACTGGGAATTATTACTGGGGGTTACTGGCAGTTACTGGGGGTTACTGGGGGTTACTGGGAGCACTGGGGGTCACTGGGATCACTGGGGGTTACTGGGAGTTACTGGGGGTTACTGGGAATTATTACTGGGGGTTACTGGGATTTACTGGGTGTTACTGGGATCACTGGGAGTTACTGGGCGGACACTGGGAGTTACTGGGAGCACTGGGAGTTACTGGGAGGGCCCTGGGCAGCGCTGGGACCGACAGCTGAGGGGGGTGGCCCTGGGGCAGTGTCCCCAGTGTCCCCCCCCATGTCCCTCCCTGTCCCCAGTGTCCCCCCACAGTGTCCCCCCCAGTGTCCCCTGAGGTCACCCCGCGTCCCCTCCCATCCCCCCCAGTGACCCCTCCCATCCCCCCGAGTGTCCCCTGAGGTCACCCCGCGTCCCCTCCCATCCCCCCCAGTGTCCCCAGGGATGAGTTTGGCCACTTGAGGTGGCCGAGAGCCACCGTGGCCCTTCCTGGTGGCCCTGAGACAGAGCTGGCAGGGGACACAGGACAGGGGACACAGTGACACACCAGGGGACACACCAGGGGTGACACAGTGACACAGGACAGGTGACACACCATAGGTGACACCACAGGTGACACACCACAGGGGACACAGCACAGGTGACACAGCGACACACCAGGGGTGACACAGCACAGGGGACACAGCTGAGCAGGTGACACAGCACAGGTGACATCAGTTTTAATGTAAAAAACGGCAAAAACGGCACCGAGAGTGTCCCTAAACCCCCCGGGGTCACTGTCACCATCAGGGGGACAGGAGGGACCCCGTGACCCCTAGGGAGGGGACAGGAGGGACCCTGTGTCCTGGGGAGGGGACAGGAGGGACCCTGTGTCCTGGGGAGGGGACAGGAAAGGCCCTGTGTCCCGGGGAGGGGACAGAAGGGACCCTGTGTCCTGGGGGAGGGGGCAGGAGGGACCCTGTGTCCCTGGGGAGGGGACAGGAGGGACCCTGTGTCCTTGGGGAGGGGACAGGAGGGACCCTGTGTCCTGGGGGAGGGGACAATGAGGGACCCTGTGTCCTTGGGGAGGGGACAGGAGGGACCCTGTGTCCCTGGGAGAGGGGACAGGAGGGGCCCTGTGTCCCTGGGGAGGGGACAATGAGGGACCCTGTGTCCCTGGGAGAGGGGACAGGAGGGGCCCTGTGTCCCTGGGGAGGGGACAGGAGGGACCCTGCGTCCTGGGGAGGGGACAGGAGGGACCCTGTGTCCTGGGGAGGGGACAGGAGGGACCCTGTGTCCCCCCAGGTGCCACCAGGACCTTTCACCCAGCCAGTCCCACGTCCCTCCCCAGCTCCTAGGTCCCCTCTCAGGTGTCCCTGGATCCTTCCCCAGGTGTGACACCTCAGTTCTGTCCGCCCCTCTGAGCATCTCCATGGCCACTCCTGTCCATCTGTCCAATCCCTGCTCCAGAACATTCCGGGGGTGCCAATGGGTCAATGACGTCATCGTTCGCCCCCCAGGGCCACCGGGGTTCCCGGGCTCCGTTTGCCCCCTTGGGCCTTGGTGGCCATCGCCAAACTCCTCCTGGGGGCGCCTCCGGGAGCCGCGGCGGAGCCCCCGGCAGGATCTGGGCCGTGATCCCTCAGGATCTGTGCCCTGATCCCTCAGGATCTGTGCCATGATCTGAGCAGGATCTGTCCTGTGATCCCTCAGGATCTGTCCTATGATCTGAGCAGGATCTGTCCTGTGATCCACTCAGGATCTGTGCCCTGATCCCTCAGGATCTTTCCCATGATCACTCAGGATCAGTGCCGTGATCTGAGCAGGATCTGTGCCGTGATCTGAGCAGGATCTGTCCTGTGATCCCTCAGGATCTGTCCTGTGATCCCTCAGGATCTGTGCCGTGATCTGAGCAGGATCTGGGCCATGATCCACTCAGGATGTGTCCCGTGATCTGAGCAGGATCTGTGCCCTGATCCCTCAGGATCTGTCCTGTGATCCCTCAGGATCTGTCCCGTGATCCCTCAGGATCTGTCCCGTGATCCCTCAGGATCTGTCCCGTGATCTGAGCAGGATCTGTCCTGTGATCCCTCAGGATCTGTGCCGTGATCTGAGCAGGATCTGTTCTGTGATCCCTCAGGATCTGTCCTGTGATCTGAGCAGGATCTGTCCTGTGATCCCTCAGGATCTGTCCTGTGATCTGAGCAGGATCTGTCCCGTGATCCCTCAGGATCTGTCCCGCATTCCCTCAGGATCTGTCCCGTGATCCCCTCAGGATCTGTGACGTGATCTAAGCAGGATCTGTGCCCTGATCCCTCAGGATCTGTCCTGTGATCCCTCAGGATCTGTCCCGTGATCCCTCAGGATCTGTCCCATGATCCCCTCAGGATCTGTCCTGTGATCTGAGCAGGATCTGTCCCGTGATCCCTCAGGATCTGTCCCGTGATCTGAGCAGGATCTGTCCTGTGATCCCTCAGGATCTGTCCCATGATCCACTCAGGATCTGTCCTGTGATCTGAGCAGGATCTGTCCCGTGATCTCTCAGGATCTGTCCTGTGATCTGAGCAGGATCTGTCCCATGATCCCTCAGGATCTGTCCCGTGATCCCTCCGGATCTGTCCCGTGATCTGAGCAGGATCTGTCCCATGATCCCTCCGGATCCGTCCCATGATCCCGGTGCTGCCCGGATCCCTGGGTGTCCCCCACGTCCCCATCCCTTCTCCTGTCACCGGGATCGTCCCCAGCACCTCCGGGACCCCACGGGAACCCCTCGGCCCCTCCTGCAGCCTCCCCCGGGCCCACCTCAGGGACCCCTCCTCAGGCCGAGTGAGCGGGGCCAGCGCCCGCCACCTCCGGCCACGGGCCCACCCCGGGCTCCGGCGCTGGCCCTGGCGGTGGCCCCGCTGCTGGCCCCAGCGGCAGCCCTGCTGGTGGCCCCGCTGGTGGCCCCGGGGGCAGCCCAGGTGGCGGTCCCAGTGGCAGCCCAGGCGGTGGCCCTGCTGGTGGCCCCGCTGGCGGTCCCAGTGGCAGCCTAGATGGTGGCCCCGCTGGTGGCCCCGCTGGTGGCCCTGGGGGCAGCCCAGGTGGTGGTCCCAGTGGCAGCCCAGGCGGTGGCCCTGCTGGTGGCCCTGCTGGCGGTCCCAGTGGCAGCCCAGATGGTGGCCCCGCTGGTGGCCCCGCTGGTGGCCCTGGTGGCAGCCCAGGTGGCGGTCCCAGTGGCAGCCCAGGCGGTGGCCCTGCTGGTGGCCCTGCTGGTGGCCCTGCTGGTAGTCCCAGCGGCGGCCCCGCTGGTGGCCCTGCTGGTGGCCCCGGTGGCAGCCCAGGTGGCAGTCCCAGTGGCAGCCCAGGCGGCGGCCCCGGTGGCAGCCCCGGCGGCGGCCCCGGTGGCGGTCCCAGCGGCGGCGCCGGCCCCAGGGGCGGCCCCGGCGGCGGCCCGGGGTGCGAGGCGGCGGCGTGCCGCTCCAGGAGGGTGCGGTGGGAGAAGCCCTTGGAGCAGAGGCGGCACTGGAAGCGCTCGGGGCGGTGCGTGCGCATGTGCACGTTCAGGGAGCTCTTCTGCGTGAAGCGCTTGCAGCAGACGCCGCACTGGAAGGCGCGCACGCCCGTGTGCGTCACCATGTGCTTCAGCAGGTAGTCCCGCAGCGAGAAGGAGCGCCAGCAGACCGAGCACTGGTGGGGCTTCTCGCCTGCGGCAGCGAAACGGGGCAGCTGGAGGCCGTGTGGGGCACGATGGGGCAGGGCTGGGCAGGGTGGGGCAGGGCTGGGCAGTGTGGGCAGGGCTGGGCAGTGTGGGGCAGTGTGGGGCAGGGCTGGGCAGTGTGGGGCAGGATGGGGCACGATGGGGCAGGGCTGGGCAGTGAGGGGCAGTGTGGGGCAGGATGGGGCAGTGAGGGGCAGGGCTGGGCAGTGTGGGGCAGTGAGGGGCAGTGTGGGGCAGTGAGGGGCAGTGAGGGGCAGGGCTGGGCAGTGAGGGGCAGTGTGGGGCAGGGCTGGGCAGTGTGGGGCAGTGTGAGGCAGGATGGGGCAGTGTGAGGCAGTGAGGGGCAGGATGGGGCAGTGAGGGGCAGGGCTGGGCAGTGTGGGGCAGTGAGGGGCAGTGTGGGGCAGGGCTGGGCAGTGAGGGGCAGTGTGGGGCAGTGAGGGGCAGTGTGGGGCAGGGCTGGGCAGTGTGGGGCAGTGTGAGGCAGGATGGGGCAGTGTGAGGCAGGATGGGGCAGTGTGGGGCAGTGTGAGGCAGGATGGGGCAGTGTGGGGCAGGGCTGGGCCGTGTGGGGCAGTGCAGGCTGGTATTGGTCAGTACCGGTCAGTGTGGGTCAGTGTGGATTGATCCAGGTCCATGTGAGTCAATGTCGGCCAATAGGGATCAATAGGGGTCAACAGGGACCAATATGGATCAATAGGGGTCAATAGGGGTCAATAGGGGTCAATATGGATCAATAGGGGTCAATAGGGGTCAATATGGATCAATAGGGGTCAGTAGGGGTCAATATGGATCAAGAGGGATCAATAAGGATCAATAGGGGTCAATAGCGATCAATAGGGGTCAGTAGGGGTCAATAGGGGCCAGTAGGGATCAACAGAGGTCAATAGGGATCAATAGGGGTCAATAGGGATCAATAGGGGTCAATAAGGATCAATAGGGGTCAATAGGGATCAATAGGGGTCAATAGGGGTCAATAGGGATCAATAGGGGTCAATAAGGATCAATAGGGGTCAATAAGGATCAATAGGGGTCAATGGGGATCAATAGGGTTCAATATGGATCAATACGGATCAATATGGATCAATAAGGGTCAATAGGGCTCAATAGGGATCAACAGGGGTCAATATGGATCAATATGGATCAATAGGGATCAGTAGGGGCCAGTAGGGATCAATAGGGGTCAATAGGGTCAACACACTTTGGTACAGGTCAGTGGGGATTGAGGGGGGTCAGTGAGGGTCAGTGTGGGCCAAACTGGGCCAACGTGGGCCAAACTGAGTCAGTGTGGGCCAACATAGATCAATACAGCTCAGCTTGGGACAAACTGGGTCAGTGTGGGCCAACATGGGCCAAACTGGGTCAATGTGGGCCAACTTGGGCCAACTTGGGCCAAAATGGGTCAGTGTGGGCCAACTTGGGCCAACTTGGGCCAAAATGGGTCAGTGTGGGCCAACATGGGCCAAAATGGGTCAATGCAGGCCAACATGGGCCAAAATGGGTCCTTGTGGGCCAAAGTGGGTCAATGCGGGCCAACACAGATCAATACAGGTCAACATGAGCCTAAATGGATCAATGTGGGTCAACGTGGGCCAACATGGGCCAAACTGGGTCAGTGTGGGCCAACGTGGATCAATACAGGTCAACTTGGGCCAAACTGGGTCAGTGTGGGACAACATGGGCCAAAATGGACCAATGTGGGTCAACATGGGCCAAAACGGGTCAATGTGGGCCAAAGTGGGTCAATGTGGTCCAAGACGGATCAATACAGGTCAACATGGGCCAAAATGGGTCAATGTGGGCCAACATGGATCAATACAGGTCAACTTGGGCCAAAATGGGTCAGTGTGGGACAACGTGGGCCAAAATGGACCAATGTGGGTCAATGTGGGCCAAAGTGGGTCAATGTGGGCCAAAGTGGGTCAATGTGGGCCAAAGTAGGTCAATGTGGGCCAAGACGGATCAATACAGGTCAACATGGGCCTAAATGGGTCAATGTGGGTTAACATGAGCCTAAATGGGTCAACGTGGGTCAGCGTGGATTGGAACAGGTCAACATGGGCCAAACCGGGGCCCTAGGACCGCCAGGCGTGGCCCCAGGTGTGTCCCCCCCCGGTGCTCACCTGAGTGGATGAACATGTGCTTGGTGTAGTTCTTGCGGGAGCTGAAGCTCTTCTGGCAGTGCCCGCACTGGTACGGGGGGGTGGGCTGTGCCCCGCGCTGGGGGGCGCCGGGGGGCGCCGGGGGCGCCGCGGGGCCGCCGCCCCCCTCCAGAGACCCCCGGTAGGGCGGCGCCAGCGCCGGGGGCGCCCCGAAACCGAACCCGTCCCCCCCCGGCGCCTCGCGGGGCTGCCCGTCCCAGGGCGGCAGGAAGGCCTCGGCCGCGCCCAGGAATGGCGGCTCCGGGCCGGGGAAGGGCGGCGGGGCCAGCACGCCTTCCTGGGGGGCTCCTTCATCCTCTCCTTCCTCCTCCTCCTCCTCCTCCTCGTCCTCCAGGCGCTCTTCCTTGAGCGCGGCGGGCGCCAGGCGCAGCGGCTGCCGCTGCTTGCGGCTGTGCCCGCTGGGCCCGTC
This sequence comes from Haemorhous mexicanus, assembly GCF_027477595.1. NCBI lineage: Eukaryota > Metazoa > Chordata > Aves > Passeriformes > Fringillidae > Haemorhous > Haemorhous mexicanus. The sequence continues at coordinate 16,811,772 of NC_082356.1, forward strand.
CGGCTCCGGCACGGCCAGCTCCGTGGCCAGCTCCGTGGCCAGCTCCGTGGCCAGCGGCGCGGTCAGCGGCGGGGACAGCTCCGGCGGGGCCACCACGGCCTTGGCGGGGCCGCGGGCCTGCGAGATGATCTGCGTGCACTCGTCGATGACCGTCTTGATCTGCAGCACGGAGGCGGCCGTGAGGATGTGCAGCGCCTCGGACTGCGCCACCACCAGGCTGCCGCTGTAGAGGAACTCGACCAGCTGGCGCACGGCGGCCGAGGGCACCACGGGCGGCACCTCGATGGCCGAGTGGCCCAGGCTGAGCTTGTCGTGGAAGAAGGGGCTGCCGGCGGCCAGCACGCAGCGGTGCGCGCGCAGCGAGGCCTCGCGGATGCGCACGGTGACGTCGCAGAAGTGGCCGCGCACGCGCTGCCCGTTGAGCGTCTCCAGCAGCGAGCGGCTGAAGTTGTGCAGGTGGATGTAGTGCACCGCCTCCGGCATGGCCGCGGGGACACGGGGACACTGGGGACACGGGGGACACAGGGGGGACAGGGGACACGGCAGGGACACTGGGGACACTGGGGATAGAGAGGATGGTGGGGACACTAGAGACACTGGGGCTAGAGGGACACTGCGGATAGAGGGGACACAAGGGGACAGAGGGACACTGGGGATAGAGGGGGGACAAGGGACACTGGGGACACTGGGGACACTGGGGATGGTGGGGACACTGGGGACACTGGGGACACAGGGACACTGGGGACACTGGGACACTGGGGACACTGGGGATAGAGGGGGGACAGGGGACACAGCAGGGACACTGGGGACACTGGGGATACTGGGGATAGAGGGGGACAAGGGACACTGGGGACACTGGGGATAGAGAGGATGGTGGGGACACTGGGGACACTGGGGCTAGAGGGACACTGCGGATAGAGGGGACACAAGGGGACAGGGGACACTGCGCGGACAGTGGGGACACTGGGGACACTGGGGCTAGAGGGACACTGCGGATAGAGGGGACACAAGGGGACAGAGGGACACTGGGGATAGAGGGGGGACAAGGGACACTGGGGACACTGGGGATGGTGGGGACACTGGGAACAGAGGGGACACAAGGGGACAGAGGGACACTAGGGCTAGAGGGGGGACAGGGGACACGGCAGGGACACTGGGGACACAGGGGACACTGGGGATAGAGAGGAGAGAGGGGATGGTGGGGACACTGGAGACACTGGGGACACTGGGGCTAGAGGGACACTGCGGATAGAGGGGACACAAGGGGACAGGGGACACTGCGCGGACAGTGGGGACACTGGGGATACTGGGTACACTGGGGACACTGCGGATAGAGGGGACACAAGGGGACAGAGGGACACTGGGGCTAGAGGGGGGACAGGGAACCCTGCGGGGACACTGGGGACACTGGGGATACTGGGTACACAGGGGATAGAGGGGACACAAGGGGACAGAGGGACACTGGGGCTAGAGGGGGGACAAGGGACACTGTGGGGACACTGGGGACACTGGGGCTAGAGGGGGGACAGGGGACACTGTGGGGACACTGGGGACACTGGGGATACTGGGTACACAGGGGATAGAGGGGACACTGGAGATAGAGGGGATACAGGGATGGTGGGGACACAGGGGGACAGAGGGACACTGGGGGATAGAGGGGACACTGGGGAATAGGGGGACAGGGGACACTGGGGGGACACTGGGATAGAGGGGATAGAGAGGATGGTGGGGATAGAGGGGACACAGGGATGGTGGGGACACTGGGGGACAGAGGGACACGGGGGACTCCAGGGACACGGGGGACTCCAGGGACACTGGGGGACAGAGGGACACTGGGGACTCCAGGGACACTGCGGATAAAGTGGATACTGAGGGACAAAGGGGGACTTTGGGGACACTGGGGATAGAGGGGACCCTGGGGACTCAGGGGTACAGGGGGACACGAGGACACCGGGGATAGAGGGGGACACTGGGGACAGAGGGGACACGGGGTCACAGAGATGGCAGTGACAGCGGGGACACGGGGACAGCAGGGACAGTGGGGACAGCGGGGACACAGGGACAGTGGGGACACGGGGACAGCAGGGACAGAGGGGACAGCGGGGACACCGGGCTGGCGGGAGCCCCGCGGTGCCGGGGACACACGCGGGGACAGCGGCGAGGCTGGCGGGACCTGGGGACAGAGACACGGGGCTGGCGTCGTCCTGCGGGATGGCAGGCTGGGGACATCCCGTGTGACGTCACCGGGCTGGGGACACCGATGGAGACACCGGCGGAGGCTGGGGACAGCCCGTGTGACGTCACCGCGCGCCGATGACATCACCCCGAGGGACAGCGGGATGTCCCCGAGCTGTCACGACAGCCGGAACCGCCCGAGCCGGTTCCCGCTCCCCCCCGGGGACCCCTCGGGACCTCCCGGCCCGACCCTTCCCCTCCCCTCCCCAAAAAAACCCCCGGGACCCCCCCCGCCCCTCCCCCACACCTCGCTCCGGCTCCCGCCGCCGCCGCTCTCTGACGTCACTTCCGCCGCAGCGGACCGGAAGCGGATCATAGAGGGCGCCCCGCGCGCCTCCGCCCGCCATAGAGACGGGGAGAGCGGCCGCGCGCCGGAGGGCGCCCCCTGGCGGGCCGGGGGTGCTGCAGGGCCGCGGCTCCTCACGGAGCCCCAGGGTGACCCCAATGTCCCCAAAAGGAACCCAATGTCCCCAAAGGGACCTCACAGTGTCCCAAGTGTCCCCAAAGGGACCCCAGTGTCCCCAATGTCACCAAAGGGACCTCACAGTGTCCCAAGTGTGCCCAAAAGGAACCCAGTGTCCCCAATGTCACCAAAGGGACCCCAACGTCCCCAAAGGGACCCCACAGTGTCCCCAGCATTCCCAAAGACACCTCCTGATGTCCCCAAAGGGACCCTCCGATGTCCTCAACATCCCCAAAGGGACCCCACAGTGTCCCCAAAGGGACCCTCCGATGTCCCCAATGTCCCCAAAGGGACCCCACAATGTCCCCAGTGTCCCCAAAGGAACCTCCCCGATGTGTCCAATGTCCCCAAACGGACCCCACTGTCCCCAAACGGACCCCAATGTCCCCAGTGTCCTCAAAGAGACCCCCCAATGTCCCCAGTGTCCCCAAAAGGGCACCAATGTCCCCAATTGGGCTCCCCAATGTCCCACAGACCCCTTGGGGACCCCAATGTCCTTAATGTCACCAAAGGGACCCCAATGTCCCCACAGACCCCCCAGGGATCCGATAGTGACCCCCGTGTCCCCAGTGTCCCCACAGACCCCGCAGGGATCCCCACAGGGACCTCCATGGAGCTGGACCCCCTGCACACCCTCACAGGGACCCCATGGGGGTCAGCGTCCATCCATGGTGACCCCTCCTGGTCCACGTCCATCCATGGTGACCCCTCCTGGTCCACGTCCATCCATGGTGACCCACGGTGACCCCTCCTGGTCCACGTCCATCCACGTCCATCCATGGTGACCCCTCCTGGTCCATGTCCATCCATGGTGACCCCTCCTGGTCCATGTCCATCCATGGTGACCCCTCCTGGTCCACGTCCATCCATCTCCATCCATGGTGACCCCTCCTGGTCCATGTCCATCCATCTCCATCCATCTCCATCCATGGTGACCCCTCCTGGTCCATGTCCATCCATCTCCATCCATGGTGACCCACGGTGACCCCTCCTGGTCCATCTTGATCCGTGTCCATCCATGCTGACCCACTCTTGGCCCATGACGGTCCGTGTCCATCCATGGTGACCCATGTTGACTCCTCTTGGCCCATCTCCATCCATGTTGGCCCACAGTGACTCCTCTTGGCCCATCTCCATCCATGCTGGCCCACAGTGACTCCTCTTGGTCCATCTCCATCCATGTTGGCCCACAGTGACTCCTCTTGGCCCATCTCCATCCATGTTGGCCCACAGTGACTCCTCTTGGTCCATCTCCATCCATGGTGACCCACGCTGGCTCATTAACCCTTACTGATCCATGCTAACCCTCATTGACTCCTCTTGGCCCATTTTGATCCGTGTCCATCCGTGTTGGCCCACGTTGACTCCTGTAGACCCCTGATGATCCATGGCGATCCACGTTGACCCCTCCTGGTCCATGATGGTCAATGTCCATCCATTTGACCCACGCTGACTCCCCCTGGTCCATCTTGATCCGTCTCCAACCATGCTGGCCCACAGTGACTCCTCTTGGCCCATGATGGTCTGGGTCCATCCATGCTGACCCACCTTGACTCCTCCTGGTCCATCTCCATCCATGGTGACCCACTCTTGCCCCATGGTGGTCTGGGTCCATCCATGGTGACCCACGTTGACTCATTGACCCCTGTTGATCCATGGTGACCCACAGTGACTCCTCCTGGTCCGTGTCCATCCATGCTGACCCACTCTTGGTCCATGACAGTCTGTGTCCATCCATGCTGACCCACTCTTGGCCCTTGACAGTCTGGGTCCATCCATGCTGACCCACTCTTGGCCCATGATGGTCTGGGTCCATCCATGCTGACCCACATTGACTCATTGACCCCTCTTGATCCATAGTGACCCACAGTGACTCCTCTTGGCCCATCTCCATCCATGGTGACCCACGTTGACTCATTGACCCCTGTTGATCCATGCTGACCCACAGTGACTCCTCCTGGTCCGTGTCCATCCATGCTGACCCACTCTTGGCCCATGACAGTCTGGGTCCATCCATGGTGACCCATGTTGACCCGTTGACCCCTGCTGATCCATGGTGACCCCCAGTGACTCCTCCTGGTCCATCTCCATCCATCTCCATCCATGCTGACCCACTCTTGGCCCATGACAGTCTGGGTCCATCCATGCTGACCCACATTGACTCATTGACCCGTTGATCCATAGTGACCCATGTTGACTCCTCTTGGCCCATCTCCATCCATGGTGACTCCTCTTGGCCCATGATGGCCCATCTCCGTCCATGCTGACTCAAAGTGACTCCTCTTGGCCCATCTCCATCCATGGTGACTCACTCTTGGTCCATGACAGTCCGTGTCCATCCATGGCGACCCACTCTTGGCCCATGACAGTCCGTGTCCACCCATGCTGACCCACTCTTGGCCCATGACAGTCTGGGTCCATCCATGGTGACCCACGTTGACCTGTTGACCCCTGTTGATCCATGGTGGCCCACCTTGACTCCTCCTGGCCCATCTCCATCCATGCTGACCCACTCTTGGCCCATGATGGCCCATCTTCATCCATGCTAACCCACAGTGACTCCTCTTGGCCCATCTCCATCCATGCTGACCCACTCTTGGCCCATGGTGACCCATGTTGACCCGTTGACCCCTGTTGATCCACGCTGACCCACCTTGACTCCTCCTGGTCCATCTCCATCCATCTCCATCCATGCTGACCCACGTTGACTCCTCCTGGTCCATGTTGGCTCCTCCCGGCCCATTTTGATCCATGTCCATCCATGGTGACCCACATTGACCCGTGGTGGCCCCTGGTGACCCGTGGTGACCTCTGGTGTCACTCTGTGTCTCTCCATGGTGACCCCTGGTGACCCCTAGTGACCGGCGTCACTCTGTGTCTCTCCAGGTTGTCCCCACGTACAAGTGACCCCAGCGATGACCCCTTGTGTGACCCCGTGACCCCCGGCTGTCCCCTCTGTCCCACCCAAACCCCGCCCACGCCAGGGGTCAGTGACTCCTGTGACATCACCCAGAGCTTTCCCCGTCGTGACGTCACACCCAGCACAGTGACATCACACCCACCACTGTGACATCAAATCCAGCACCATGATGTCACACTCACCACCGTGACATCACACCCACCACCATGACGTCACACAGCGCCGTGACATCATACCCACATAGTGACATCATGCCCAGCACCGTGACATCACACCCAGCACAGTGACGTCACACCCAGCACAGTGACATCACACCCACCACTGTGACATCAAATCCAGCACCATGATGTCACACTCACCACTGTGACATCACACCCACCACTGTGACGTCACACAGCACTGTGACATCATACCCACATAGTGACATCACGCCCAGCACAGTGACGTCACACCCAGCACAGTGACATCACACCCAGCACAGTGACGTCACACCCTGCACCATGATGTCACACCCTGCACCATGACGTCAGTGATGTGACAGTAAAAACTCAATAAAACCCAGTAAAACCCAGTATAAACCAGTATGGACCAGTACAGACCAGTATGGACCAGTATAAACCTGTATAGACCAGTATGGACCAGTATAAACCCGTAAAAACTCAATAAAACCCAGTATAAACCAGTATAAACCCATAAAAACCAGTACAGACCAGCATAGCTAGTATAAATCAGTATGGACCAGTACAGGCCAGTACAAACCAGTATGGACCAGTACAAACCAGTACGGACTGGTATAAACCCATATGGGCCAGCAGAAACCAGTATGGACCAGTATATACCAGTATAAACTAATACAAACCAGTACACACCAGTACAGACCAGTCAAGAGCAGTATAACCCGGTACAAACCAGTACAACCCAGTACAACCCAGTACAGACCAGTATAAACTAATACAACCCAGTCCAGACCAGTACAACCCAGTACAGACCAGTATAAACTAATACAACCCAGTCCAGACCAGTAAAACCCAGTACAGACCAGTACAACCCAGTATATACCAGTATAAACTAATACAACCCAGTACAGACCAGTACAACCCAGTGCGAGCCGCCAGACCAGGCGCGGGCTGGGTACTACATTACCCAGCGTGCACGGCGCGCGTTTCCGGGGAAAGGGGGCGTGACCTGGCCCAATGAGACGCGGCCCGATTGGCGGCGGCGAAGGCGGGAAGGCGGAGGGGGCGTGGCCTCGTGAGGCGGAGGGGGCGTGGCCTTGTGAGGCGGCGCGGCCCGGGCGTTGCGCGGCGGCGGCGGCGGCAGCGCCGGGCCCGGTTCTGGCCCGGTTCTAACCCGGTCCTGGCCCGGCTCCGGCCCCGGCGGAGCCCCCGCGAGCTCCGCAGGTGAGCGGGGAGCGGGACAGGAGGAGAAGGAGGAGGAGGAAGCGGCGGGGCCGCGGCGGCGGCGCCTGCGCAGGGCGGGCCTGGAGGAGGCGGGGCCTGAAGGGGCTGAGGGGGAATGGGCGGGGCCTTAGGGCGGTGTGGGGAGGGGCGAGGCATATAGAAAGGGGCGGAGCCTAGTGCGTTCTGGGCACGGCCCCGGTTTGGCCACGCCCTCCGGATCCGCTTTAGGGTCTCAGCAGCACACCTGGAATGGGGCTGGGGTCTCACCTGTCCCCCCATATTGGGTTTGGGGTCTCACCTGCACACCTGGAATGGGGCTGGGGTCTCACCTGTTCCCCCATATTGGGTTTGGGGTCTCACCTGCACACCTGGAATGGGGCTGGGGTCTCACCTGTCCCCCCATATTGGGTTTGGGGTCTCACCTGCACACCTGGAATGGGGCTGGGGTCTCACCTGTCCCCCCATATTGGGTTTGGGGTCTCACCTGCACACCTGGAATGGGGCTGGGGTCTCACCTGTCCCCCCATATTGGGTTTGGGGTCTCACCTGCACACCTGGAATGGGGCTGGGGTCTCACCTGTCCCCATGTCCTCCCCAGTGTTGGGTCTGGGGTCTCACCTGTCCCCCCGTGTCAGATTTGGGGTCTCACTTGTGTTTATGTCTAATGTCCGGGGTCTCACCTGTCCCCCACGTGTTGGGTTTAGGGTCTCACCTGTGTCTGTGTCTCATGTCCAGAGTTTTACCTGCCCAGCTGTGCTGGGTCTGGGCTCTCACCTGTGCTGGGATTGGGCTCTCACCTGTCCCCCTGTTTTGGGGTCTCACCTGTCCCTGTGTTTCCCATCTGGACTCTCACCTGCCCCGCCATGTTTCATGTCTGGGCTCTCACCTGTGTCAGGTGCAGGCTCTCACCTGTCCCCCATGTTCCATGGCTGGGCTCTCACCTGTGTCAGGTGCAGGCTCTCACCTGTCCCCCATGTTCCATGGCTGGGCTCTTACCTGTGTCAGGTGCAGGCTCTCACCTGTCCCCCATGTTCCATGGCTGGGCTCTCACCTGTGTCAGGTGCAGGCTCTCACCTGTCCCTCATGTTCCATGGCTGGGCTCTCACCTATCCCTCTGTTTGATGTCTGGTGTCTCACCTGTCTCAGATCTGGACTCTCACCTCTCTCCATCTGTTGGATCTGGGCTCTCACCCGTGTCAGGTGTGGGCTCTCACCTGTCCCCGAGTTTTGGGTCTGGGCTCTCATGTGAGTCAGGTGCCAGGTTCTCACCTGTGCCAGGTCTGGGCTCTCACCTGTCCTTGTGTCAGATTTGTGCTCTCATCTGTCCCAGATTTAGCTTCTCACCTATCCCAGGTCAGGGCTCTCACCTGTCCCAGGTCAGGGCTCTCACCTGTCCCTGTGTCAGATTTGTGCTCTCACCTGTCCAAGGTCTGGGCTCTCACCTGTCCCAGGTCAGGGCTCTCACCTGTCCCTGTGTCAGGTCAGTGCTCTAACCTGTCCTAGGTGCAGGCTCTCACCTGCGGCCATGTCCCCCCCAGGTGCGGCCATGGCGGGCGTGGCACCCCCCGCAGGTGCCCCCGAGCACCCCTTCACCTGCCGGGAGTGCGGCAAATCCTTCCGCTGGTCCTCGCGCCTGGCGCATCACCTGCGCAGCCACACAGGTGAGCGCCCCTACAAGTGCCCCGAGTGCCCCAAGGCCTTCAAGGGCTCCTCCGCCCTCCTCTACCACCTGCGGGGCCACACAGGTGAGCGCCCCTACACCTGCTCTACCTGCGGCAAGAGCTTCAAGCGCTCCTCGCTGCTGCAGACTCACCTGCGCGTGCACACGGGGCTGCGCGCCTTCAGGTGCGCCCAGTGCGGCCTCACCTTCAAGTGGGCGTCGCACTACCAGTACCACCTGCGGCAGCACTCAGGTGAGCGGCCCTACCGCTGCCCCACCTGTCCCAAGGCCTTCAAGAACTCGTCCAGCCTGCGGCGCCACCGCCACACCCATACAGGTGAGCGCCCGCACACCTGCGACACCTGCGGGAAGGGCTTCGCCCAGGCCACCAACCTGCGGCAGCACCTGCGGGTGCACACGGGTGAGCGGCCGTACACCTGCGCCACCTGCGGGAAGAGCTTCACGCACTCGTCCAACCTGCACCTGCACCGGCGCACGCACGGCCCCGCCCCGCAGTGCCCCACCTGTGCCACGCCCTTGGCCTCCCGCACCTGCCCGCAGCGGCACCTGCAGGGCCCCGCCCCGCCCACCGCTGCCGCCGCCTCACCTGAGCCGCTCTGGAGGCCGCTGGGGCTCACCTGTGCAGAGCAGGAGGTGACAGCACCGGCGGCCCCGCCCCCGGCCCCGCCCCACCGCTGCCTCACCTGCGGCAAGAGTTTCAAGAACGGCTCGGGGCTGGCGCGACACCTGCCCGGCCACGAGCGGCCCAGGTGCGCCGCGGCCGCCGCCCCCGGAGCCCCGCCCACGCCAGGTGAGGCTGAGGCGCCGGCCCCGCCCGAGCGGCCGTACAGGTGCGGCGAGTGCGGCAAGGCCTTCAAGGGCTCCTCGGGGCTGCGCTACCACCTGCGCGACCACACAGGTGAGCGCCCCTACACCTGCTCTACCTGCGGCAAGAGCTTCAAGCGCTCCTCGCTGCTGCAGACTCACCTGCGCGTGCACACGGGGCTGCGCGCCTTCAGGTGCGCCCAGTGCGGCCTCACCTTCAAGTGGGCGTCGCACTACCAGTACCACCTGCGGCAGCACTCAGGTGAGCGGCCCTACCGCTGCCCCACCTGTCCCAAGGCCTTCAAGAACTCGTCCAGCCTGCGGCGCCACCGCCACACCCACACAGGTGAGCGCCCGCACACCTGCGACACCTGCGGGAAGGGCTTCGCCCAGGCCACCAACCTGCGGCAGCACCTGCGGGTGCACACGGGTGAGCGGCCGTACACCTGCGCCACCTGCGGGAAGAGCTTCACGCACTCGTCCAACCTGCACCTGCACCGGCGCACGCACTCGGCGGCGCGGCCCTTCCGCTGCCCCACCTGTCCCAAGGCGTTCGTCATGGCCGCCTACCTGCAGCGACACCTGCGCACGCACGGCCCCGCCCCGCGACGCGCACCCGGTGCCACACCTGGAGCTGCCGCACCTGCGCCGGTGCCCGCTGCTGCTTACCTGGTGCTGCCCGGCCCCGGCGGCGCCTCCCCCCGCAAGGTGCTGCTGCTGCCGGCCGCGCCCGGCCACGCCCGGCCCCACCTGGCGCAGGTGGGCAGGGGGCAGCGCACCTGGCAGAGCGTCCTGCTCGTACCTGGCACAGGGCGGGAGGGGGCGGCAGCAGGGGTGCAGCTGCAGGTGGCTGAAGTGGCAGGGGTGACAGGTGTGACGAGTGTGGCAGGTGTGACAAGTGCAGGTGTGACAGGTGCAGGTGTGATGGGTGTGACAGGTGTAGGGGTCACAGGTGTCACAGGGGTCCCAGGTATGACAGGGGTGACAGGTGTGGCAGGTGTAGCTGTGACAGGGGTCACAGGTGTCACAGGGCTTACAGGTGTGGCAGGTGTAGGTGTGGCAGGTGTGACAGGTGTAGGGGTCCCAGGAGTCACAGGTGTGGCAGGTGTCCAGCTTCAGGTGCTGCCGGTGGCCCCAGAGGTCACCAATGTCCAAGTGCAGGGCGGGGAGCTGACAGGTGTGACAGGTGTAGGTGTGACAGGTGTGACAGGTGTAGGTGTGACAGGGATGACAGGTGTAGGTGTGACAGGTGCAGGTGTCACAGGTATGACAGGTGTCACAAGTGTCACAGGTGTGACAGGAGTGCAGCTCCAGGTGCTGCCAGTGCCCTCGGAAGTCACCAGTGTCCAGCTCCAGGCAGGTGAGGTCACCAACGTCCAGCTCCAGGTGTTGCCACCATCATCTTCAGGTGGCACCAACGTCCAGCTCCAGGTGCTGCCAGCACCACCTGAGGTCACCAATGTCCAGTTCCAGGTGTTGCCACCACCTTCAGGTGGCACAGGTGTCCAGCTCCAGGCCACCGAAGTGACCAATGTCCAGCTCCAGGTGTTGTCACCACCCCCAGGTGGCACAGGTGTGCAGCTCCAGGCAGGTGAGGTCACCAACATCCAGCTCCAGGTGTTGCCATCACCACCTGAGGTGACCAATGTCCAGCTCCAGCCAGGTGAGGTCACCAACGTGCAGCTCCAGGCCCTGCCGCTGACCTCAGGTGTCACCAACGTCCAGCTCCAGGCCACCGAGGTGACCAATGTCCAGCTGCAGGTGATGCCAGCACCACCTGAGGTCACCAACGTCCCGCTCCAGGGCACCGAGCTGCCCAGTGTCCACCTGGACATGTCAGACATGCCCAGTGTCCACCTGGAGACCTCAGAGGTGACCAATGTCCACCTGGAGACCTCAGAGGTGACCAGTGACATGACCAATGTCCACCTGGACACCTCAGGGCTGCCCAGTGCCCACCTGGACACCTCAGGGCTGCCCAGTGCCCACCTGGAGACCTCAGAACTGCCCAATGCTCACCTGGACACCTCAGAGGTGACCGATGTCCACCTGGAGAGCTCAGGGCTGCCCAGTGCCCACCTGGAACCCCCTGAGGTGACTGGTGTCCACCTGGAACCTACAGCAGTGACTGATGTCCACCTGGAGACCTCAGAGGTGACCGGTGTCCACCTGCAGACCACTGAGATGACGAGTGCCCACCTGGAACCCACGGAGGTGACCAATGTCCACCTGGAGTCCTCAGAACTGCCCAGTGCTCACCTGGACACCTCAGAGATGACTGATGTCCACCTGCAGACCACTGAGATGACCAGTGCCCACCTGGAACCCACGGAGGTGACCGATGTCCACCTGGAGACCACGGAGGTGACTGATGTCCACCTGGACACCTCAGAACTGCCCAGTACCTACCTGGAACCGACTGAGCTGACCGATGTCCACCTGGAGACCATGGAGGAGGTGCCCAGTGCCCACCTGGACATGTCAGAGGCGACCGATGTCCACCTGGAGACCTCAGAGGTGACCGATGCCCACCTGGAGAGCTCAGAACTGCCCAGTGCTCACCTGGAGACCTCAGAGGTGCCCAGTGTCCACCTGGACCCCTCAGAACTGCCCAGTGCTCACCTGGAGACCTCAGAGGTGAGCAGTGTCCACCTGGAGACCTCAGAGGTGACCGATGTCCACCTGGAGACCTCAGAGGTGACCAATGTCCACCTGGAGACTACAGAGGTGACCAATGTCCACCTGGAGACTACAGAGGTGACCGATGTCCACCTGGGGACCTCAGAGGTGACCGATGTCCACCTGGAGACCACAGAGGAAGTGCCCAATGTCCACCTGGAAGTGCCCAGTGTCCATCTGGAGCCCGCAGAGGTGCACCTGGAACCCCCCTAAGAAGTGACCGATGTCCACCTGGAGACTTTGGAGGTGCTCAGTGCCCACCTGGGCATGTCAGAGGCGACCGATGTCCAGTTGGAACCCACGGAGGTGACCGATGCCCACCTGGACCCCTCAGAACTGCCCAGTGTCCACCTGGAGACCTCAGAGGTGCCCAGTGTCCACCTGGACCCCTCAGAACTGCCCAGTGTCCACCTGGAGACCTCAGAGGTGAGCAGTGTCCACCTGGAGACCACAGAGGAAGTGCCCAATGTCCACCTGGAAGTGCCCAGTGTCCACCTGGAGCCCGCAGAGGTGCACCTGGAACCCCCCTAAGAAGTGACTGATGTCCACCTGGAGGCCTTGGAGGTGCTCAGTGCCCACCTGGGCATGTCAGAGGTGCCCAGTGCTCACCTGGACACACCTTGGACGTGCCCGGTGCCCACCTGGGCATGTCAGAGGTGCCCAGTGCTCACCTGGACGCACCTTGGAGGTGCCCAGTGCCCACCTGGAGACCACAGAGGTGCCCAGTGCTCACCTGGACACACCTTGGAGGTGCCCGGTGCCCACCTGGAGACCACAGAGGTGCCCAGTGCTCACCTGGACACACCTTGGAGGTGCCCAGTGCCCACCTGGAGACCACAGAGGTGCCCAGTGCTCACCTGGACACACCTTGGAGGTGCCCAGTGCCCACCTGGAGACCACAGAGGTGACCAGTGCTCACCTGGACGCACCTTGGAGGTGCTCTCTGACCACATGGAGACACCTTGGAGGTGCCCAGTGCCCACCTGGGCGTGTCAGAGGTGCCCAGTGCTCACCTGGACATGTCAGATGTGCCCAGTGCTCACCTGAAGACCAAGCAGGTGACCAGTGCCCACCTGGAGGTGCCCAGTGCTCACCTGGAACCCACTGAGAAAGTGCCCAGTGCCCACCTGGAGACACCTTGGAGATGCCCAGTGCCCACCTGGGCATGGCAGAGGTGCCCAGTGCTCACCTGGACACACCTGGGAGGTGCCCAGTGCCCACCTGGAGCTCCCCAGGTGCTCCTTGCCTGGGGGACCCCATGCCCCGCCCCGTGCACACCTGTGCCCACAGGTGAGGGGGGTGCCAGGGGGAACCTGAGGGGTGCCAGGGGTTACCTGAGCTCACCTGGCCAGGTGAGGAGTACCTGAGGGGTGCCAGGGGTTACCTGAGCTCACCTGGCCAGGTGAGGAGTACCTGAGGGGTGCCAGGGGGTACCTGAGCTCACCTGGCCAGGTGAGGAGTACCTGAGGGGTGCCAGGGGGTACCTGAGGGGTACCATGGCATACCTGGGGGTACCTGAGCTCACCTGCCCAGGTGAGGGGTACCTGAGGGGTGCCAGGGGTTACCTGAGCTCACCTGCCCAGGTGAGGAGTACCTGAGGGAGGCCAGGGGGTACCTGAGGGGTGCCAGGGGGTACCTGAGGGGTACCATGGCATACCTGGGGTACCTGAGCTCACCTGCCCAGGTGAGGGGTACCTGAGGGGTGCCAGGGGGTACCTGAGGGGTGCCAGGGGGTACCTGAGCTCACCTGCCCAGGTGAGGGGTACCTGAGGGGTGCCAGGGGGTACCTGAGGGGTACCATGGCATACCTGGGGGTACCTGAGCCCACCTGCCCAGGTGAGGGGTACCAGGGCATACCTGGGGGTACCTGAGCTCACCTGCCCAGGTGAGGGGTACCTGAGGGGTGCCAGGGGGTACCTGAGGGGTGCCAGGGGGTACCTGAGCCCACCTGCCCAGGTGAGGCCGTTCCCGTGTGTCCCCTCCCCCACACCTTGTCAATAAAGGCGCCCCTCCCCCCCACTGCGGTTTGTGCTTCCGGGAGGGGCGGGGCCAAGGGAGGGGGCGGGGTCAGAGCCAAAGGGAGGGAGGGGCCAAGGGTGGGTGAGTGGGCGGGGCCAAAGAGGGAGCTACTGGGAGTGGGGGCGGGGCAGATTGATCTCCCAGTATGGCCCAGTCCATCCCAGTATGGCCCCAGTGGTTCCCAGTATGGCCCAGTACAGCCCAGTCCATCCCAGTACTGCCCCAGTCATTCCCAGTATGGCCCCAGTCCATCCCAGTACAGCCCAGTCCATCCCAGTATGGCCCAGTACATCCCAATCCAACCCAGTATGGCCCAGTCCATCCCAGTACGGCCCCAGTCCATCCCAGTATGGCCCCAGTCCATCCCAGTATGGCCCCAGTCCATCCCAGTACGGCCCCAGTCCATCCCAGTACGGCCCCAGTCCAAGCCAGTACAGCCCAGTCCATCCCAGTATGGCCCTAGTACATCCCAGTACGGCCCCAGTCATTCCCAGTACAGCCCCAGTCCATCCCAGTCTATCCCAGTATGACCCCAGTCCATCCCAGTATGGCCCCAGTCCATCCCAGTCCATCCCAGTATGGCCCGAGTCATTCCCAGTACGGCCCCAGTCCATCCCAGTATGGCCCCAGTCCATCCCCGTACGGCCCCAGTCCATCCCAGTATGGCCCCAGTCCATCCCAGTACGGCCCCAGTCCATCCCAGTATGGCCCCAGTCCATCCCAGTACGGCCCCAGTCCATCCCAGTACAGCCCAGTCCATCCCAGTATGGCCCAGTCATTCCCAGTATGGCCCCAGTCCATCCCAGTACAGCCCAGTCCATCCCAGTATGGCCCCAGTCCATCCCAGTACGGCCCCAGTCCATCCCAGTACAGCCCCAGTCCACCCCAGTATGGCCCCAGTCCATCCCAGTACAGCCCAATCCATCCCAGTACGGCCCCAGTCCATCCCAGTACGGCCCCAGTCCATCCCAGTATGGCCCCAGTCCATCCCAGTACGGCCCAGTCCATCCCAGTATGGCCCCAGTCCATCCCAGTACGGCCCAGTCCATCCCAGTACGGCCCAGTCCATCCCAGTCCATCCCAGTACGGCCCCAGCCCATCCCAGTATGGACCTAGTCATTCCCAGTATGGCTCCAGTCCGTCCCAGTACAGCCCAGTCCATCCCAGTATGGCACCAGTCCATCCCAGTACGGCCCAGTCATTCCCAGTACGGCCCAGTCATTCCCAGTACGGCCCCAGTCATTCCCAGTATGGCTCCAATCCATCCCAGTATGGCCCCAGTCCATCCCAGTACGGCCCCAGTCCATCCCAGTATGGCCCCAGTCCATCCCAGTACGGCCCCAGTCCATCCCAGTACAGCCCAGTCCATCCCAGTATGGCCCAGTCATTCCCAGTATGGCCCCAGTCCATCCCAGTACAGCCCAGTCATTCCCAGTACGGCCCCAGTCATTCCCAGTACGGCCCCAGTCATTCCCAGTATGTCCCATTCCATCCCCGTATAAACCAGTACAGACCAGTATAAACTAGTACGGAGCAGTACAGACCAGTACGGACCAGTACAGACCAGTATAAACCAGTACGGACCAGTACGGACCAGTATGGACCAGTATGGACCAGTATAGACCAGTATAGACCAGTATGGACCAGTATGGACCACTACAGACTAGTATAAAGCAGTACAGACCAGTACGGATCAGTATGGACTAGTACAGACCAGTATGGACCAGTACACACCAGTATAAACCAGTACAGACTAGTATAAACCAGTATGGACCAGTACAGACCAGTGCTGACGAGTACAGACCAGTATGGACCAATATAAACCAGTACGGACCAGTATGGACCAATATAAACCAGTACGGACCAGTATGGACCAATATAAACCAGTACGGACCAGTATGGACCAGTATAGACCAGTACAGACCCATACAAACCAGTACAGAACAGGATAGACCAGTCCCTCCCAGTATAAACCAGGACGGACCGGTACAGACCAGTTCAGTGCTCCCAGTGCCCCCCAGTCCATCCCAGTCTCTCCCAATCCCCTCCCAGTCCCTCCCAGTTTATCCCAGTCCCTCCCAGTCCCTTCCAGTCCCTCCCAGTGCCCCCGGCCCTGCCCGGGTGGGGGAGGGGCGCTGGCGCGGGGCCCGGTGGGGGAGGGGCAGGGCCAGGGACAGGTGCGGGGGGCCCGAAATAACCGGGGG
Source organism: Haemorhous mexicanus (assembly GCF_027477595.1). NCBI lineage: Eukaryota > Metazoa > Chordata > Aves > Passeriformes > Fringillidae > Haemorhous > Haemorhous mexicanus. The sequence continues at coordinate 16,828,177 of NC_082356.1, forward strand.
GGGAGGGGAACTGGGAGGGACTGGGGGAAACTGGGAGGGACTGGGCTGGACTGGGAATGGAACTGGGAGAGACTGGGAGGGAACTGGGAGGGACTGGGAGGGACTGGGAATGGAACTGGGAGAGACTGGGAGGGAACTGGGAGGGACTGGGAGGGACTGGGAATGGAACTGGGAGAGACTGGGAGGGAACTGGGAGGGACTGGGAGGGAACTGGGGAGGACTGGGAGAGACTGGGAGGGAACTGGGAGGGACTGGGAGGGGATTGGGGGAGACTGGGATGGACTGGGGGGCACTGGGAGCACTGAACTGGTCTGTACCGGTCTGTCCTGGTTTATACTGGGAGGGACTGGTCTATCCTGTTCTGTACTGGTTTGTATGGGTCTGTACTGGTCAATGATGGTCCATACTGGTCTGTACTGGTTTATACTGGTTTATACTAGTCTGTACTGGTTTGTATTGGTCCATACTGGTCTGTACTGGTCAGCACTGGTCTGTACTGGTCCGTACTGGTTTATACTGGTCTGTACTGCTTTATACTGGTCCGTACTGGTCCGTACTGGTCCATAGTGGTCCGTACTGGTCCGTACTGGTCTGTACTGGTCTCTACTGGTTTATACTGGTCTGTACTGGTCCATACTGGTCCATACTGGTCCGTACTGGTCCATACTGGTTTATACTGGTCTGTACTGGTCCGTACTGGTTTATACTGGTCTGTACTGGTCCGTACTGGTCTGTACTGGTCCGTACTAGTTTATACTGGTCTGTACTGGTCCATACTGGTCCGTACTGGTTTATACTGGTCCATACTGGTCCGTACTGGTCTGTACTGGTCCATACTGGTTTATATTGGTCCGTACTGGTCTGTACTGCTCCGTACTAGTTTATACTGGTCTGTACTGGTCTGTACTGGTCCGTACTGGTCTGTACTGGTTTGTACTGGTTTGTACTGGTCCGTACTGGTTTATACTGGTCCATACTGGTCCGTACTGGGAGCTCTGTTTGTTCCCCGCTCTGACCCGGGAGGAATTCGAGGCCGCCCCTCCCCCCCCGGCCACCTGTGGCTGCGCTAATTAGCGGTGATTAATTACCAGGGGTTGATTACCGCGGGGTGATTAATGACCGGGAGGGATGATTAATGACCGGGGATTGATTACCGGGGTGATTAATGACCGAGCAATGATTAATTACCGAGCAGTGATTAATTACCGAGCAGTGATTAATTACCGGGCACGTTTAATTACCGGGCACGTTTAATTACCGGGAGGAATGATTAATTACCAGGGAATTATTAATTAGCGGGGAAGGTTTGTGACGGCAGGGCTGGGGTTAATTAGCGGCAGGCGTTAATTACAGAGCGCTGTTAATGAGCCGCGGCCCGGGGGTTAATTAGCGGCAGGCGTTAATTACAGAGCGCTGTTAATGAGCCGCGGCCCGGGGGTTAATTAGCGGCAGGCGTTAATTACAGAGCGCTGTTAATGAGCCGCGGCTCGGGGGTTAATTAGCGGCAGGCGTTAATTACAGAGCGCTGTTAATGAGCCGCGGCCCGGGGGTTAATTAGCGGCAGGCGTTAATTACAGAGCGCTGTTAATGAGCCGCGGCCAGGGGGTTAATTAGCGGCAGGCGTTAACTACAGAGCGCTGTTAATGAGCCGCGGCTCGGGGGTTAATTAGCGGCAGGCGTTAATTACAGAGCGCTGTTAATGAGCCGCGGCCCGGGGGTTAATTAGCGGCAGGCGTTAATTACAGAGCGCTGTTAATGAGCCGCGTCTCGGCCCCGACAGGTGCAGGAACAGGTGAGGGGGGGAGGGGCGGGGGGAACTGGGAGGAACTGGGAGGAACTGGGAGGAACTGGGAGCACTGAACTGGGCTGGACTGGGCTGGACTGGGATGGACTGGGAGCACTGGGATGGACTGGGATGGACTGGGAGGGGACTGGGAGCACTGAACTGGGATGGACTGGGAGGGACTGGGATGGACTGGGAGGGACTGGGAGCACTGGGATGGACTGGGATGGACTGGGAGGGGACTGGGATGGACTGGGAATGGACTGGGAGCACTGGGATGGACTGGGATGGACTGGGAGGGGACTGGGATGGACTGGGATGGACTGGGAGGGACTGGGAGGGACTGGGAGCACTGGGATGAATTATTAATTACCAGGTGTGATTAATTACCGGGAATTATTGATTACCGGGGAATGATTGATTATCCGGAATGATTAATGAGCGGGAATGATTAATTACTGGGATGATTAATGAGCGGGAATGATTAATTACTGGGTATGGTTAATGACCGGGGTGATTAATTACTGGGTATGGTTAATGACCGGGGTGATTAATTACTGGGATGATTAATGAGCAGGGCTGCCGCAGGGGTTAATTAGGGCAGGAACAATTAATGACCAGAGATGATTAATGAGCGGGATGATTAATGACCGGGGTGATTAATGAGCGGGGCTGCCGCAGGGGTTAATGAGCGGTGACGATTAATGAGCGGGATGATTAATGAGCGGGATGATTAATGACCGGGATGATTAATGAGCGGGGCTGCCGCAGGGGTTAATTAGCGGGGACGATTAATGACCAGAGATGATTAATGAGCGGGATGATTAATGACCGGAGTGATTAATGAGCGGGGCTGCCGCAGGGGTTAATGAGCGGGGACGATTAATGAGCAGAGATGATTAATGAGCGGGATGATTAATGGCTGTGTGTGATTAATGAGCGGGGCTGTCACAGGGGTTAATTAGCGGGGACGATTAATGACCAGAGATGATTAATGAGCGGGATGATTAATGAGCAGGATGATTAATGAGCGGGGCTGCCGCAGGGGTTAATTAGGGCAGGGATTAATTACCGGGGAAGGGCAGAGACAGCGACAGGTGCGGGGGGGAGGGGCGGGAGGGGCAGCGGGGGGGACTGGGAGGAACTGGGAGGGACTGGGGGGAACTGGGATGGACTGGGCGGGACTGGGATGGACTGGGAGGGACTGGGATGGACTGGGAGGGACTGGGAGGGACTGGGAGGGACTGGGATGGACTGGGAGGGACTGGGAGGGACTGGGGGATACTGGGAGGGACTGGGAGGAACTGGGAGGGACTGGGAGGGACTTGGATGGACTGGGGGGAACTGGGAGGGACTGGGAGGGACTGGGAGGGTCTGGGAGGGACTGGGATGGACTGGGGGGAACTGGGATGGACTGGGAGGAACTGGGAGGGACTGGGATGGACTGGGATGGACTGGGAGCACTGGGAGGGACTGGGGGATACTGGGAGGGACTGGGAGGGAACTGGGATGGACTAGGGGGGACTGGGATGGACTGGGGGGAACTGGGAGGGGCAGGGAGGGAACTGGGAGGGACTGGGATGGACTGGGATGGACTGGGAGGGACTGGGAGCACTGGGAGGGACTGGGAGGGACTGGGAGGGACTGGGATGGACTGGGAGGGACTGGGAGCACTGGGAGGGACTGGGCCCAGTCCTTGTGCAGGGTTTGGGGACTCCAGTATGACTCCAGTATGACTCCAGTATGGCCCAGTATGGCCCAGTATGGCCCAGGTAGCACTCAGTATGGCCCAGTCCATCCCAGTATGGCCCAGTACAGCTCCATACACCCCAGCTTCACTGTCCCAGTCCATCCCAGTCCCTCCCAGTCCCCCCTTGTCACTGTCTTGTCCCTTTGTGTCCCCTCGTCCCTCCCGCCCTCCCCATCTCCCCCTGTCCCCTCCCCCATCCCCATCCCCCTTGTCCCCTCCTGTCCCTCTGTCCCCTCCTGACCCAGTCCCCCCTTGTCCCCCTGTCCCCTCCCCCCTTCCCCGTGTCCCCCCTTGTCCCTTCCTGTCCCTCTGTCCCCTCCTGTCCCTCTGTCCTGTCCCCCCCGTCCCTCTGTCCCCTCCTGTCCCTGTCCCCCCTTGACCCCCCGCCCTCCCCCCTTCCCCGTGTCCCCCTTTGTCCCCTCCTGTCCCCCCTCCCCTTTTGTCCCCCTGTCCCCTCCTGTCCCGCTCTCCCTGTCCCTCTGTCCCGCTACCCCCGTCCCCCTTGTCCCCTCCTGTCCCCTCCTGTCCCCTCAATCCCTGTCCCCTCCTGTCCCCCCTCCTTTTAAACTCTGTCCCCTTGTCCCTTGTCCCCCCTTGTGCCTCTGTCCCCTCCTTGTCCCTCTGTCCCCTTTTGTCACTGCCCCCCTCCTTGCCCCCCTCTCCCCCTTGTCCCCCCGTGTCCCTCTGTCCCTCTCCTGTCCCCCTGTCCCCCCCCCTTGTCCCCCCGTGTCCCTCTGTCCCTCTCCTGTCCCCCTGTCCCCCCCTTGTCCCCTTGTGTCCCCCGTCCCTCCCCCCCTTTCCCCGTCCCTCCGTGTCCCCCTGTCCCTCTCCTGTCCCTCTGTCCCCCCCGTCCCCCTGTGTCCCCCGCACTGTCCCCGCTCTGTCCCCAGTGTCCCCCACACTGTCCCAGCTCTGTCCCCTGTGTCCCCTCTCTCCCCGCGCTGTCCCCCGTGTCCCCCCCCGTCCCCCCGTGTCCCCCCGTCCCTCCCTGTCCCTCTGTCCCCCCCCCCTCCCCGCTCTGTCCCCCCCTGTCCCCGAGCTGTCCCCCGTGTCCCCCCTGTCCCCGCGCTGTCCCCCCCGTCTCTCGCTGTCCCCGCGCTGTCCCCCCCGCTGTCCCCGCGCTGTCCCCCCCCCCTCTCCCCGCGCTGTCCCCGCGCTGTCGCCGCGCAGGTGACAATCCCGGCGGGGCGGTGGCACCGCGGGCACGGGAAACTCTGAGTCACAACCGCGGGGCCACCGGGGGGGACCCGGCACAGGGGACAGCGGGGACACCTGGGGACAGCCACAGCGCCCGGACACAGGTGGGACACCTGCGGCACCCCGGGGACACCCTGGGGACAGTGGGGCCACCCCCCGGGCCACCCTTGGGGACAGCTGGGCCACTCTGGCGACACCCTGGGGACAGCTGGGGGACCATGGGGACAGCTGGGGGACCCTGGGGACAGCTGGGCCCCCCTTGGGGACACCCTGGGGACAGCTGGGGGACCCTTGGGGCACTCCCAGGGACACTTGGGGACACTCGGGGCCATCCGGGGCCCCCCTGGGGACACCTGGGCCACCCCTGGGGCCTCTTAGGGACAGCTGAGCCAACCTGGCAACACGCTGGGGACAGCTGGGGGACCCTGGTGACACTTGGGGACACTCGGGGCCATCTGGGCCCCCTGGGGACAGCTGGGGGACCCTGGGGGACCCTCGGGGCCATCTGGGCCACGCCTGGGGACAGCGGGGGGACCCTAGTGACACTTGGGGACACTCTGGGCCATCTGGACCCCCTGGGGACAGCTGGGGGACCCTGGGGCCTCTTCTGGACAGCTGGGCCACCCTTGGGGACACCTGCGGCACCTCGGGGACAGCTGGGCCACCCTCAGTGACACTCGGGGACAGCTGGGCCCCCCTGGGGACAGCTGGGGACCCTGGGGACAGCTGGGGACACCTGGGCCCCCTTGGGGACAGCTGGGGACCCTGGGGACACCTGGGCCCCCCTCGGGGACAGCTGCCCCCTCCGGGGCACTTGGGCCACCCTCAGTGACACTCGGGGACAGGTGGGCCCCCCTGGGGACAGCTGGGGACCCTCGGGGACACCTGGGAACCCAGGGGACAGCTGGAGGGGACCCTGGGGACAGCTGGGGGGGGGACCTGGGGACACCCGGGGACCCTGGGGACAGCTGGGCCCCCCTGGGGACAGCTGGAGGGGACCCTGGGGACAGCTGGAGGGGACCCTGGGGACAGCTGGGGGGGGACCCTCGGGGACACCCGGGGACCCTCGGGGCACTTGGGGACCCCGGGAACAGCTGGGGACCCTGGGGACAGCTGGGCCCCCCTTGGGACAGCTGGAGACCCTCGGGGACACCCGGGGACCCTGGGGACCCTCGGGGACAGCTGGGGGGGACCTGGGGACACCCGGGGACCCTGGGGACAGCTGGGGACCCTGGGGACAGCTGGGGACCCTCGGGGCACTTGGGGACCCTCAGGGACAGCTGGGGGGACCCTGGGGACAGCTGGGGGACCCTGGGGACAGCTGGGGGGACCCTCAGGGGCCCTTGGGGACAGCTGGGGGGACCCTGGGGACAGCTGCCCCCCCCCCGGGCGCTGGGGGGGACCCTCGGGGACACCTGGTGGCAGCGGTGGCCCTGCACAGGTGGCCCCGCTGGCCCCGGGCATTGGGTGACACCGGCGGCACTCGGACAGGTGGCCCTGGGGACAGCGGGGGGGGGAGGGGAACAGGTGCTGGGGGGGAGGGGAGGGAGGGGGGAGGGGCTGGGCCGGGCTGCGCATACTGGTTAGACTGGTTTGTACTGGTTTGGACTGGTTTGTGCTGGTTAGACTGGTTTGTACTGGTTAGACTGGTTAGAATGGTTTGTACTGGTTAGACTGGTTTGGACTGGTTTGTACTGGTTTGTGCTGGTTAGACTGGTTTGTACTGGTTAGACTGGTTATACTGGTTTGTACTGGTTTGTACTGGTTTGTACTTGTTAGACTGGTTTGTACTGGTTTGTACTGGTTATACTGGTTTGTACTGGTTTATATTGGTTTGGACTGCTTAGACTGGTTTGTACTGGTTTGTACTGGTTTGTGCTGGTTAGACTGGTTTGTACTGGTTTGTACTGGTTTGTGCTGGTTAGACTGGTTTGTACTGGTTTGTACTGGTTTGTGCTGGTTAGACTGGTTTGTACTGGTTAGACTGGTTTGGACTGGTTTGTACTGGTTTGTGCTGGTTAGACTGGTTTGTACTGGTTAGACTGGTTTGTACTGGTTTGTACTGGTTATACTGGTTTGTACTGGGTTATACTGGTTAGACTGGTTTGTACTGGTTTGTACTGGTTAGACTGATTAGAATGGTTTGTACTGGTTTGTACTGGTTTAGACTGGTTTGTACTGGTTTGTACTGGTTATACTGGTTTGTACTGGTTAGACTGGTTTGTACTGGTTAGACTAGTTTGTACTGGTTAGACTGGTTTGTACTGGTTAGACTGGTTAGACTGGTTTGTACTGGTTAGACTGGTTAGACTGGTTTGTACTGGTTTGTACTGGTTTGTACTGGTTTGTACTGGTTAGTACTGGTTTGTACTGGTTATACTGGTTTGGACTGGTTAGACTGGTTTGTACTGGTTAGACTGGTTTGTACTGGTTTGGACTGGTTTGGACTGGTTTGGACTGGTTAGACTGGTTTATACTGGTTAGACTGGTTTGTACTGGTTTGTACTGGTTTGTACTGGTTTGTACTGGTTAGACTGGTTAGACTGGTTTATACTGGTTATACTAGGTTATACTGGTTTATACTGGTTTGTACTGGTTTGTACTGGTTTGGACTGGTTATACTGGTTATACTGGTTTGTACTGGTTATGCTGGTTTGTACTGGCTTGTACTGGTTATACTGTTTGTACTGGTTTGCACTGGTTTATACTGGTCCATACTTGTTTACACTGGGTTATACTGGTGATACTGGTTCATACTGGTTTGTACTGGTCCATACTGGTTTATACTGGTCTCTAATGGGTTATAGTGGTTATACTGGTTTGAACTGATTATGCTGGGTCATACTGGTTATACTGGGTTGTACTGGTCCATACTGGTCCTTACTGGGTTATACTGGTTAATACTGGTCCGTACTGGGTTATACTGGTCCTTGCTGGTCCATACTGGTCCGTACTGGGTTATACTGGTCTGTACTGTGTTATACTGGTTAGTACTGGTCAGTACTGGGTTATACTGGTCCATACTGGTCAGTACTGGGTTATACTGGTTAATACTGGTCCGTACGGGCTTATACTGGTCTGTACTGGTCTGTAATGGGTTATACTGGTCTGTACTGGGTTATACTGGTCCATACTGGGTTATACTGGTTAATACTGGTCTGTACTGGGTTATACTGGTCTGTACTGGTCTGTACTGGGTTATACTGGTTAATACTGGTCTGTACTGGGTTATACTGGTCCATACTGGGTTATACTGGTTAATACTGGTCCGTACTGGGTTATACTGGTTAATACTGGTCCGTACTGGGTTATACTGCTACTGGGTTATGCTGGTTATACTGGTTCATACTGGTTTGTACTGGTCTATACATGGTTATACTGGTCAGTACTGGTTATAGTGGGTTGTACTGGTTTGTACTGGTTTGTACTGGGTTATACTGGTTATACTGATTTACACTGGGTTATACTGGTCCTTACTGGTCCTTACTGGTTTACACTGGGTTATACTGGGTTATACTGGTCCATACAGGGTTATACTGGTCCATACTGGTCCTTGCTGGTTTACACTGGGTTATACTGGTCCATACTGGTTTATACCGGTTCATACTGGTTATACTGGTTATACTGGTTCAGGCCATGGACGCCCCCCTCGGATGAAGGTGACGATGATGATGAGCAGGCTCAGGAGCGCCCCCTGCAGGTCTGTACTGGTCTGTACTGGTTTGTACTGGTCTGTACTGGTTTGTACTGGTTCATACTGGTTTATACTGGTTCATACTGGTTCATACTGGTTCATACTGGTTCATACTGGTTCATATTGGTTCATACTGGTCTGCAGGCCGTGGATACCCCCTCAGAGGTCGCTGATGACGATGAAGGTGACGATGATGATGAGCAGGCTCAGGAGCGCCTCCTGCAGGTCTGTATTGGTCTGTACTGGTCTGTCCTGGTCTGTACTGGTCTGTCCTGGTCTGTACTGGTCTGTACTGGTCTGTACTGGTTTGTACTGGTTCATACTGGTTTATACTGGTCTGCAGGCCGTGGATGCCCCCTCAGAGGCCGCTGATGACGATGAAGGTGACGATGATGACGAGCAGGCTCAGGAGCGCCTCCTGCAGGTCTGTACTGGTCTGTACCGGTTCATACTGGTTTGTACTGGTCTGTACTGGTCTGTACTGGTTTATACTGGTTTATACTGGTCTGTCCTGGTATGTACTGGTCTGTACTGGTTTGTACTGGTTTGTACTGGTCTGTCCTGGTCTGTACTGGTCTGTACTGGTTTGTACTGGTCTGTACTGGTCTGTACTGGTTTGTACTGGTCTGTCCTGGTCTGTACTGGTCTGTACTGGTTCATACTGGTCTATACTGGTTCATACTGGTTCATACTGGTTCATACTGGTCTGCAGGCCGTGGATGCCCCCTCAGAGGTCGCTGATGACGATGAAGGTGACGATGATGATGAGCAGGCTCAGGAGCGCCTCCTGCAGGTCTGTACCGGTCTGTACTGGTTTGTACTGGTTTGTACTGGTTCATACTGGTTTATACTGGTGGCAGATCATGGATGTCCCTGTGGAGGCCAATGACGATGAAGGTGACGATGATGATGATGAGGAGTCGGTGGCTCAGGCTCAGGAGCGCCTCCTGCAGGTCCGTACTGGTTTATACTGGTTATACTGGTCCGTACTGGTTTATACTGGTCTGTTCTGGTCCATACTGGTTATACTGGTCCATACTGGTCTGTTCTGGTCCGTACTGGTCCACACTGGCTCGTACTGGTTTATACTGGTCTGTTCTGGTCCATACTGGTCTATACTGGTCCGTACCGGTCCATACCAGTCCATACTGGTCCATACTGGTCCGTACTGGTCCATACTGGTTCATACCGGTCTGTACTGGTCTGTACTGGTCCGTACCGGTCCATACTGGTCTGTACTGGTCCGTACTGGTCCGTACTGGTCCCGCAGGCGCTGATGTCCCGCGCTGGGCGGGCGCTGCCCCGGCGGGCGCTGGAGCGGGACTGGTCCATACTGGGAGAGCTGGGCAGCGGCTCCTACGGGCGCGTGCTGCTGGCACGGCCCCGGCGCGGAGGTGAGTGCACCTGGGCACACCTGGGCACACCTGGGCACACCTGGGGACACCTGGGCACACCTGGGCACACACCTGGGCACACACCTGGGCGCACACCTGGGCACACCTGGGCACACACCTGGGCACACACCTGGGCACACCTGGGCACACCTGGGCGCACACCTGGACACACACCTGGGCACACACCTGGGCACACCTGGACACACACCTGGGCACACACCTGGGCACACCTGGACACACACCTGGGCACACACCTGGGCACACCTGGACACACACCTGGGCACAAATGGGCACTGCTGGACACACACCTGGGTCACCTGGGCACACTCCTGGGCACTCCTGGGCACACCTGGGCACACACCTGGGCACACACCTGGGCACACCTGGGCACACACCTGGGGCACCTGGGCACACACCTGGGCACACACCTGGGCACACACCTGGGCACACACCTGGGCACACCTGGGCACACACCTAGGCACACCTGGGGGCACCTGGGGATACCTGGGCACACACCTGGGAGCACTTGGGGACGCCTGGGGACACCTGGGATATCCACAGACACACCTGGGCACACACCTGGGCACACCTGGGGATACACCTGGGGGCACACACCTGGGCACACCTGGGGATACACCTGGGGGCACACACCTGGGCACACCTGGGGATACACCTGGGGGCACACACCTGGGCACACCTGGGGACATCTGAGAGCACCTGGGGATATCCACAGACACACCTGGGCACACCTGGGCATACCTGGGGACATCTGAGAGCACCTGGGGATATCCACAGGGACACCTGGGCACACCTGGGCAGCAGCTCCTATGGGCGGGTGCTGCTGGCACAGCCCTGGTGCGGAGGTGAGAGCACCTGGGGGCACCTGAGATATCCAGACACACCTGGGCACACCTGGGAGCACCTGGGGGAACGTGGGCAAACCTGGGGGCACGCCTGGGCACACCTGGAGGCACATGGGGATACACCAGGGGGCACCTGGGGACACCTGGGGGCACCTGGGATACACCTGGACACACCTGGACACACCTGGGCACACTTGGGGGCACCTGGGCACACCTGGGATACACCAGGGCATACCTGAGGGCATGTGGAGATACACCTGGGGGCACACACCTGGGCACACCTGGGGGCACACACCTGGGCACACCTGAGGGCACCTGGGAGGACGTGGAGATACACCAGGGCACACCTGGGGACACCCAGGGGAGAATTACCCAGGCGATCCCCAGGAGTGGCCAGGTGTGCCCAGGTGTATCCCAGGTGTGCCCAGGTGCCCCCAGGCATGCCCAGGTGTGTCTGTCCCTGCCCCGTGTGCTTTACCTGTGCCAGGTGTTTCTGTCCCTGACCCAGGTGTGTTCCCAGCTGACCCAGGTGTGCAGTTACCTGTCCCAGGTGTGTGTGTCCCTGTCCTAGGTGTGTGTGTCCCTGTCCTAGGTGTGTGTGTCCCTGTCCCCAGGTGTGTTACCTGTCCCTGACCCAGGTGTGCTGTTACCTGTGCAGGTGTGTTTGTCTCTGTCTCAGCTGCGTTACCTGTCCCAGGTGTGCCATTACCTGTGCAAGTGTGTTACCTGTCCCAGGTGTGTGTGTCCCTGTCCCAGGTGTGTCTGCCCCTGACCCAGGTGTGTTACCTGTGCAGTTGTGTCTGTCTCTGTCTCAGGTGCGTTCCCTGTCCCAGGTGTGTCCGTCCCTGACCCAGGTGTGCCCTTACCTGTGCAGGTGTGTTCCCTGTCCCAGGTGTGTCCGTCCCTGACCCAGGTGTGCCCTTACCTGTGCAGGTGTGTTCCCTGTCCCAGGTGTGTTCCCTGTCCCAGGTGTGCCCTTACCTGTGCAGGTGTGTTCCCTGTCCCAGGTGTGTCCGTCCCTGACCCAGGTGTGCCCTTACCTGTGCAGGTGTGTTCCCTGTCCCAAGTGTGTTCCCTGACCCAGGTGTGCCCTTACCTGTGCAGGTGTGTTCCCTGTCCCAGGTGTGTCCGTCCCTGACCCAGGTGTGCCCTTACCTGTGCAGGTGTGTTCCCTGTCCCAGGTGTGTTCCCTGTCCCAGGTGTGTCTGTCCCTGTCCCAGGTGTGCCCTTACCTGTGCAGGTGTGTTCCCTGTCCCAGGTGTGTTCCCTGACCCAGGTGTGTCCGTCCCTGACCCAGGTGTGCCCTTACCTGTGCAGGTGCGCAGGTGGCGCTGAAGCTGCTCTCCAAGGCGCGCACGCCCAGGTGCAGCTTCCTGCGGGAGTTCTGCACTCACCTGTGCCTGCGGGGGGCGCTCACCTGCATCCAGGTGCTGCCGCTCGCCTTCGAGACCCCCACGGAGTTCGGCTTCGCCCAGGAGCTCGCACCTGCCGGGGACCTGTGCGGGCTGCTCACACCTGGGGTGAGTCACAGGTGAGACAGGTGGGACAGGTGGGACAGGTGAGACAGGTGAGGGACAGGTGGGACAGGTGAGGGACAGGTGGGACATGTTAAGGACAGGTGGGACAGGTGAGGGAGAGGTGAGAGAGGTGAGGGACAGGTGGGACAGGTGAGGGACAGGTGGGACAGGTGAGGTACAGGTGAGAAAGCTGGGACAGGTGAGGTACAGGTGAGACAGGTGGGAGACAGGTGAGGGATGGAGCTCACACCTGCCGGGGACCTGTGCGGGCTGCTCACACCTGGGGTGAGTCACAGGTGAGACAGGTGGGACAGGTGGGACAGGTGAGGGACAGGGGGGACAGGTGAGGGACAGGTGGGACATGTAAAGGACAGGTGGGACAGGTGTGGGACAAGTGAGGGAGAGGTGAGAGAGGTGAGGGACAGGTGGGACAGGTGAGGTACAGGTGAGACAGGTGGGGGACAGGTGAGGGATGGAGCTCGCACCTGCCGGGGACCTGTGCGGGCTGCTCACACCTGGGGTGAGTCACAGGTGAGACAGGTGGGACAGGTGGGACAGGTGAGACAGGTGAGGGACAGGTGGGACAGGTGAGTGGGAGTAGGGGACAGTTTTGCACCTGGGTGGGAGGACAGGTGTGCACAGGTGACCTCGCAGGTGACAGCACTGGCTGGGTGACAGAGCTGAGTGTCCCCAGGTGCCCCCAGGTGTCCCCAGGTGTGCTCCTGTCCCCAGTGACCCTGAGTGACCCCATAGGTGTGACCCAGGTGCCCCCGGATGTGACTCCAGGTGTGTCCCCGCTCCCCAGGTGGTCTCTCGGAGCCGCAGGTGAACCCTCCCAGGTGCCCCCAGGTGTGTTAGCTGTCCCCAGGTGTGTTAGCTGTCCCCAGGTGTGTTAGCTGTCCCCAAGTGACCCCAGCTGTGTCCCCCCCCCCCCCAGGTGTGACCCCAGCTGTGTCCCAGGTGTGACTCCAGGTGTGTCCCCGCTCCCCAGGTGGGCCTCCTGGAGCCGCAGGTGAATCACTGCCCCTCCCAGGTGTGATCTCAGCTGTGTCACCTGTCCCAAGTTGTGTCCCCAGGTGACCCCAGGTGTGTTACCTGTCCCCAGGTGCCCCAGGTGTGACCCCAGGTGTGTCCCCAGGTGATCCCAGGTGTGTTACCTGTCACCAGGTGTCCCAGGTGTGACACGAGGTGTGTCTCCAGGTGACCCCAGGTGTGTTACCTGTCCCCAGGTGCCCCAGGTGTGACCCGCGGTGTGTCCCCAGGTGAGCCCAGGTATGTTACCTGTCCCGAGGTGTGACCCCAGGTGTGTCCCCCCTCCCCAGGTGGGCCTCCCGGAGCCGCAGGTGAAGCGCTGCGCCGCCCAGGTGTGCTCGGCGCTCTCTTACCTGCACGGCCACGCCCTGGTGCACGCCGACCTGAAGCTGGACAACGTCCTGGCCTTCGACCGCCACTGTCACCTGGTCAAGCTCGGCGACTTCGGCCTGACGCGCGCGCTGGGCTGGCAGGTGCGCCCCGCCCGCGGCCCCGCCCCCTACGCCGCGCCCGAGCTGCTGCCCCGCCCTCACCTGCGCGCAGGTGAGCCGCGCCTGGAGCCCGCCGTGGACACCTGGGCGCTGGGCGTGCTGCTCTTCGCGCTGCTCACCGGGAGCTTCCCCTGGGCCTCACCTGCGCGCTCCGACCCCGCCTTCCGCCGCTTCCGCGCCTGGCACGGCCGCACCTGCGCAGGGGAGGCGCCGCCGAGGCCGCCGCGCACCTGGCGGGGCCTGGGGGGGGCGGGGCTGGCGCTGCTGCGGGGGCTGCTCCACCCCCAGCCCGAGCGGAGGTGCCCACCTGGGGAGGTGCTCAGGTACCTGGGCGGGGCCTGGCGGGGGCGGGGGGGACAGGGGAGCTCTGCTGAGGGGAGCGGCCAGGTGAGCCCAACAGGTGAGAGTGGGAGCAGCCAGGTGAGCTCTGCTGAGGGGAGTGGGAGCAGCCAGGTGAGCCCAACAGGTGAGAGTGGGAGTGGCCAGGGGAGCTCTGCTGAGGGGAGCGGCCAGGTGAGCCCAACAGGTGAGAGTGGGAGTGGCCAGGTGAGCTCTGCTGAGGGGAGTGGCCAGGTGAGCTCTGCAGGTGAGAGTGGGAGCAGCCAGGTGAGCCCAACAGGTGAGAGTGGGAGCAGCCAGGTGAGCTCAACAGGTGAGGAGGGGAGTGGCCAGGTGAGCTCTGCTGAGGGGAGTGGCCAGGTGAGCCCAGCAGGTGAGAGTGGGAGCAGCCAGGTGAGCCCAACAGGTGAGGAGGGGAGTGGCCAGGTGAGCTCTGCAGGTGAGAGCAGCCAGGGGAGCTCTGCAGGTGAGGAGGGGAGTGGCCAGGTGAGCTCTGCAGGTGAGGAGGAACAGGTGAGCTCTGCTGGTGGGAGTGGACAGGTGAGTCCCACAGGTGGGAGCAGCCAGGTGAGCCCAACAGGTGAGGGGGGGAGTGGCCAGGGATGTTCCTCAGGTGAGAGTGGGAGTGGCCAGGTGAGCCCCACAGGTGAGAGTGGGAGTGGCCAGGTGAGCTCTGCAGGTGAGAGTGGCCAGGTGAGCCCCACAGGTGAGGGGGGGAGCAGCCAGGTGAGCTCTGCAGGTGAGAGTGGCCAGGTGAGCCCCACAGGTGACTCCGGGTCCCCCAACAGTGAGGTGGGGACACCTGGACAGGTGAGGGGAACACCTGGAGATGGGATAGAGACACCTGGACAGGTGAGAGGAACACCTGGGTGTGGGATAGAGACACCTGGACAGGTGAGGGGAACACCTGGGCATGGGAGAGGGACACCTGGACAGGTGAGGGGAACACCTGGGCATGGGAGAGGGACACCTGGACAGGTGAGGGGAACACCTGGGCATGGGAGAGGGACACCTGGACAGGTGAGGGGAACACCTGGGCATGGGAGAGGGACACCTGGACAGGTGAGGGGAACATTTGGAGTTGGGCTGGGAACACCTGGAGTGCGATGGAAACACCTGGAGATGGGATAGAAACACCTGGGATGGACAGGGAACACCTGGACAGGTGATGGACACACCTGGGATGGACAGGGAACACCTGGACAGGTGATGGACACACCTGGGATGGGCAGGGAACACCTGGACAGGTGATGGACACACCTGGGATGGGCAGGGAACACCTGGACAGGTGATGGACACACCTGGGATGGGCAGGGAGCCACACCTGGAGTTGCACCTGGGGATCCCTGTGCTCACCTGTGCACACCTGTGCACACCTGGGCTCACCTGGGCTCACCTGGGCTCACCTGGGCTCACCTGTGCTCACCTGGGCTCACCTGGGCTCACCTGGGGTTACCTGGGCTCACCTGGGCTCACCTGGGCTCACCTGGGCTCACCTGGGGATGTGGAATTCAATAAAATTCCCGGATTTTGGATTTTTGCCTCTTTTTTTCTTTTCCCTTTTCCCCCTGTTTGGGTCTGGTGGGTGGGGGAGGGGCGGGAAAATGGGGGGAGAAACGGGAAAAACGGGAAAAAAGGGAAAAAAGGGAAAAATTTGGGGGGAAATGGGGAAAAAAAGGGGAAATTTGGGGGGAAAATGGGGGGAAATGGGAAAAAATGGGGGGGAAATGGGGAAAAAATGGGAGAAGGGGGAAAAAGGGGGAAAAATGGGGAAAATGGGGAAAAAAGGGGGAAATTTGGGGGGAAAATGGGGGGAAATGGGAAAAATGGGAAAAAAAGGGAAAAATGGGGGGGAAATGGGGAAAAAATGGGAAAAATGGGGGGGAAATGGGAAAAAATGGGAAAATTGGAATTTCTGGGGAAAATGGGGAAAATGGGGGAAAAACCGGGGGGAGAAATGGGGAAAAAATGGGGGAAAATGGGAAAAAATGGAAAAAAGTGGGAAAATTGGAGCAAAACGAGGGAAAGGGAGGAAACAGGGGAAAAATGGGGAAAATGGGAAAAATGGGAAAATTGGGGAAACGGGGGAATTGGGAATTTGGGGGGAAAATGGGAATTTGGGGGGAAAAGGGGAAGGAAAGGAAAAGGAGGGAAAATTGGGGGGAAATGGGGAAATTGGGGAATTTTAAAGGATTTTTAAAGAAATTGAAAGGGAATTTAAAAGGAGTTTAAAGGGAATTTTAAAGAGATTTTAAAGAGATTTTTAAAGGTTTTTAAAAGGATTTTAAAGGAACTTTAAGGAATTTTAAAGGAATTTAAAGGGAATTTCGGAGGAGTTTAACGGGATTTTTAGAGAATTTTTGAGGAGTTTTGAAGGAATTTTCAGGGAATTTTAAAGGAATTTTAAGGAGCTGGGGAATCCAAATCCCAAACTCTTCCCACTGAACCGACACCCGAATCCCTCGTTCCCGCTTTTCTCCCCCCGGAATTCCAAGATTTCCCACAAACCCTGGAAAATTCCTTGGAAAAATAAAAATCCTGAATCTCCTTTTGCCCAACCCAGAGGGGTTTTAGGGCAAATCCCCCAAAATCCACAAATGGCAACAAATCCCCCAAATCCCAAATCCCCCAAATCCCCAATCCCCCACATTCTAATCCCATAAATCCCAAATCCCATAAATCCCAAATCCCCCAAATTCCAAATCCCCCAAATCTCCCAAATCCCAATCCCATAAATCCCAAATCCCGTCAATCCCAAATCCCCACCCAACCCCCAATCCCAAATCTCCAGATCCCAAATCCCCAATCCCATCAATCCCAAAGCTCAATCCCATCAATCCAAATCCCACAAACCCCAAATCCCATCAATCCCAAAGCTCAATCCCATCAATCCAAATCCCACAAACCCCAAATCCCACCCATCCCATCAATCCCAAATCCCCTAAATCCCACAAACCCCCCAAACCAACCCCATAAACCCCAAATCCACAAATCCCAATCCCAGCAATCCCAAATCCCCAATCCCCAAATCCCCAAAATCCCAACTCCCCAATCCCATCCATCCCATCAATACCAAAATCCCCAATCCCCAATCCCATCAATCCCCAATCCCATCAATCCCCAATCCCATCAATCCCAACTCCCCAAAACCAAATCCCCAATCCCCCCAATCCCCCCCAATCCCATCAATCCCCCAATCCCCCCAATCCCCTCAATCCCATAAATCCCCCCAATCTCCAATCCCTCCAATCCCCCCAAATCCCCAATCCCATCAATCCCCAATCCCAAATCCCCCCAATCCCCCCAATCCCCAATCCCCCGATCCCCCTGATCCCATCAATCCCCCCAATCCCATCAATCCCAAATCCCCCCAATCCCATCAATCCCCAATCCCCCCAATCCCCCCAATCCCATCAATCCCAAATCCCCCCAATCCCATCAATCCCCAATCCCCCCAATCCCATCAATCCCATCAATCCCATCGATCCCATCAATCCCCCCAATCCCATCGATCCCCCAATCCACCCAATCCCCCCAATCCCATCAATCCCCCCAATCGCCCCAATCCCCCCAATCCCATAAATCCCCCCAATCTCCAATCCCATCAATCCCCCAATCCCCCCAAATCCCCAATCCCCAATCCCATCAATCCCAAATCCCCCCAATCCCCCCAATCCCCCCATTCCCATCAATCCCATCAATCCCCCAATCCCCCCAATCCCATCAATCCCCCCAATCCCCAATCCCAAATCCCCCCAATCCCCCCAATCCCATCAATCCCCCCAATCTCCAATCCCCCCAATCCCCCCGATCCCATCAATCCCCCCAATCCCAAATCCCATCAATCCCCAATCCCCCCGATCCCCCCAATCCCCCCGATCCCATCAATCCCCCCGATCCCCCCGATCCCATCAATCCCCCCGATCCCATCAATCCCATCAATCCCCCCAATCCCATCAATCCCCCCGATCCCCCCGATCCCATCAATCCCCCGATCCCCCGATCCCATCAATCCCCCGATCCCCCGATCCCATCAATCCCATCAATCCCCCGATCCCATCAATCCCATCAATCCCATCAATCCCCCCGATCCCATCAATCCCATCAATCCCATCAATCCCCCCGATCCCATCAATCCCCCCAATCCCCCCGATCCCCTCGATCCCATCAATTCCCCCGATCCCATCAATCCCATCAATCCCATCAATCCCCCCCGATCCCCCCGATCCCATCAATCCCATCAATCCCCCAATCCCCCCGATCCCATCAATCCCCCCGATCCCCCCGATCCCATCAATCCCCCGATCCCATCAATCCCCCCGATCCCATCAATCCCCCCGATCCCATCAATCCCCCGATCCCATCAATCCCCCGATCCCCCCGATCCCATCAATTCCCCATCAATCCCGCGGGTCCCCGCTCCCGCCCCGCTCCCTCCCGGCCGCTCCCGCCGCCCTTCGCTCCCGCGGCCGCTCCGGGGCCGAAGTTCCGGGCACGGGCGGGAGCGGCCGAGGTGGGGCCGGGATTGGGGGGATCGGGGGGATCCAGGGGGGGGATCGGGAACATTCCCGGGATCCGGGGGGGATCGGGAACATTCCTGGGATCGGGAACATTCCCGGGATCCAGGGGGGATCGGGAACATTCCCGGAATCGGGGGGATCGGGGGGGATCGGGAACATTCCCGGGATCGGGGGGATCGGGAACATTCCTGCGATCCAGGGGGGATCGGGAACATTCCCGGGATCGGGGGGGGTCGGGAACATTCCCGGGATCCAGGGGGGGATCGGGAACATTCCCGGGATTGGGGGGGATCGGGAACATTCCCGGGATTGGGGGGGATCGAGAACATTCCCGGGATTGGGGGGGATCGAGAACATTCCCGGGATCGGGGGGGGATCGGGAACATTCCTGGGATCGGGGGGGATCGGGAACATTCCCGGGATCGGGGGGGATCGGGAACATTCCCGGGATCCAGGGGGGGATCGGGAACATTCCCGGGATCCAGGGGGGGATCGGGAACATTCCCGGGATCGGGGGGGGATCGGGAACATTCCTGGGATCGGGGGGGATCGGGAACATTCCCGGGATCCAGGGGGGATCGGGAACATTCCCGGGATCGGGGGGGATTGGGAACATTCCTGGGATCGGGGGGGGATCGGGAACATTCCTGGGATCGGGGGGGATCGGGAACATTCCCGGGATCGGGGGGGATCGGGAACATTCCCGGGATCGGGGGGGATCGGGAACATTCCCGGGATTGGGGGGGATCGAGAACATTCCCGGGATTGGGGGGGATCGAGAACATTCCCGGGATCGGGGGGGGATCGGGAACATTCCTGGGATCGGGGGGGATCGGGAACATTCCCGGGATCCAGGGGGGGATCGGGAACATTCCTGGGATCGGGGGGGATCGGGAACATTCCTGGGATCGGGGGGGATCGGGAACATTCCCGGGATTGGGGGGGATCGGGAACATTCCCGGAATCGGGGGGGATCGGGAACATTCCTGGGATCGGGGGGGATCGGGAACATTCCTGGGATCGGGGGGGATCGGGAACATTCCCGGGATCCAGGGGGGGATCAGGAACATTCCTGGGATCGGGGGGATCGGGAACATTCCCGGGATCGGGGGGGATCGGGAACATTCCCGGGATCCAGGGGGGGATCGGGAACATTCCCGGGATCCAGGGGGGGATCGGGAACATTCCCGGGATCGGGGGGGGATCGGGAACATTCCTGGGATCGGGGGGGATCGGGAACATTCCCGGGATCCAGGGGGGATCGGGAACATTCCCGGGATCGGGGGGGATTGGGAACATTCCTGGGATCGGGGGGGGATCGGGAACATTCCTGGGATCGGGGGGGATCGGGAACATTCCCGGGATCGGGGGGGATCGGGAACATTCCCGGGATCGGGGGGGATCGGGAACATTCCCGGGATTGGGGGGGATCGAGAACATTCCCGGGATTGGGGGGGATCGAGAACATTCCTGGGATCGGGGGGGATCGGGAACATTCCCGGGATCCAGGGGGGGATCGGGAACATTCCTGGGATCGGGGGGGATCGGGAACATTCCTGGGATCGGGGGGGATCGGGAACATTCCCGGGATTGGGGGGGATCGGGAACATTCCCGGAATCGGGGGGGATCGGGAACATTCCTGGGATCGGGGGGGATCGGGAACATTCCTGGGATCGGGGGGGATCGGGAACATTCCCGGGATTGGGGGGGATCGGGAACATTCCCGGAATCGGGGGGGATCGGGAACATTCCTGGGATCGGGGGGGATCGGGAACATTCCCGGGATCCAGGGGGGGATCGGGAACATTCCCGGGATCGGGGGGATTGGGAACATTCCCGGGATCGGGGTGGATCGGGAACATTCCCGGGATCCAGGGGGGGATCGGGAACATTCCCGGGATCGGGGGGGATCGGCAACATTCCTGGGATCGGGGGGAATTTGAGATCACGGGGGGGTTTTGGGATCCAGGTGGAATTTTGGGATCGTGGTGGAATTTTGGGATCATTTCCTTCAATCCCCGTGGGTTTTTGGGGGTTTCCCTCAATCCTGGTGGATTTTTGGGGATCTTTCCCCAAGCCTGGGGGATTTTTGCGATCCCGGTGGATTTTTGGGAACGTTTCTCCAGATCCAGGTGGATTTTTGGGAATATTTCCTTGGATCCCAGTGGATTTGTGGGATCCTGAAGGATTTTTGGGAATGTTTTCCCAGATCCCAGGGGATTTTTGTGATCCTGGTGAATTTTTGGGAATGTTTTCCCAGATCCCAGGGGATTTTGGGGATCCTGGTGGATTTTTGGGAAGGTTTCCCTCAATCCTGGTGGATTTGTGGGAATATTTCTGAGAATTCTGGTGGATTTTTCGGGAACGTTTTTCCTGATCCCGGTGGATTTCTGGGATCCCGGTGGATTTTTAGGAATATTCCTGTGAACCCCGGAGGATTTCTGGGATCCCGGTGGATTTTCGGGAACATTTCTCCAGATCCCAGTGGATTTCTGGGATCCCGGTGGATTTTTAGGAATATTCCTGTGAATCCCGGAGGATTTTAGGGATCCCGGTGGATTTCTGGGATCCCGGTGGATTTTGGGAGCATTTCCTTTTCCCCTTTTCCCTTTTCCCTCCCCCACCCCATTCCCGCTTTCCCCAACCCCAATTCCAGACCCTGACCCTGGAATTTCTCCTCCCCCGCAGGATCGAGATCGGGATCAGCGTCGGGATCAGGATTGGGATCGGGATCGGGATTAGGATTGGGATCAACATCGGGATTGAGATTGGGATCAGGATTGGGATTGGGATTGGGGTCAGGATCGGGATTGGATTGGATCAGGATCAGGATTAGGATTGGGATCAGGATCAGGATCAGGATTGGACTGGGATTGGGATCAACATCGGGATTGAGATTGGGATCAGGATTGGGATTGGATTGGATCAGGATCAGGACCAGGAACGGGATCAGGAACAGGATCGGGAATAGGATCAGGACCAGGAAATCGGGATCGGGACTGGGATCAGCATTGGGATCAGGACCAGGAAATTGGGATCGGGATCAGGATCAGGACCAGGACCAGGACCAGGACTGGGATCGGGATCGGGATCAGGACCAGGAATTTGGGATCGGGACCAGGATCAGGACCGATACCAGGACCAGGACCAGGACCGGGATCGGGATCGGGATCAGGAATGGGATCGGGATCAGGAATGGAATCGGCAGTCCCGACCCCGCTGCTGCTGCTGGCGCTCTCCGCGCTCCATCCCATAATAGGTGAGTTTGTGGGATCGGGAATTGGGAACTTCGGGATCCAGATCCCTGTCCTGGGAATGGGGATCCTGAACTCCGGGAACGGGAAACCCCAAAAACGACAGAAACCCCAAAAATCCCGGGAATGGGAAACCCCAAAAATCCCGGGAATGGGAAATCTTAAAATCTCCGGGATATGGAAACCCCAAAATCCTGGGAATAGGAAACCCCAAAATCCCGGGAATGGGAAACCCCAAAAATCCTGGGAATGGGAAACCCCAAAAATCCTGGGAATGGGAAACCCCCGAAACCCCGGGAATGGGAAATCCTAAAATCTCCGGGATATGGAAACCCCAAAATCCTGGGAATAGGAAC
This sequence comes from Haemorhous mexicanus, assembly GCF_027477595.1. Lineage (NCBI taxonomy): Eukaryota > Metazoa > Chordata > Aves > Passeriformes > Fringillidae > Haemorhous > Haemorhous mexicanus. Next base: position 16,850,368 of record NC_082356.1, read on the forward strand.
CCCCAAAATCCTGGGAATAGGAAACCCCAAAAATCCCCGGGAATGGGAAACCCCAAAAAACCCCGGAATGTGAAATCCTAAAATCTCCGGGATATGGAAACCCCAAAAATCCCGGGAATGGGAAACCCCAAAAATCCCGGGAATAGGAAACCCCAAAATCCCAGGAATAGGAAACCCCAAAATCCTGGGAATAGGAAACCCCAAAATCCCCGGGAATGGGAAACCCCAAAAACCCCCAGAATGGGAAACCCCAAAAATCCCGGGAATAGGAAACCCCAAAAATCCCGGGAATAGGAAACCCCAAAAATCCCGGGAATAGGAAACCCCAAAATCCCCTGGAATGGGAAACCCCAAAAATCCCGGGAATGGGAAACCCCAAAAATCCCGGGAATGGGAAATCCCAAAATCCCCTGGAATGGGAAATCCTAAAATCTCCGGGATATTAAACCCAAAAATCCCGGGAATGGGAAATCCCAAAATCCCGGGAATGGGAAACCCCAAAATCCTGGGAATAGGAAACCCCAAAATCCCGGGAATGGGAAACCCCAAAAACTCCCGGAATGGGAAACCCCAAAAAACCCCGGAATGGGAAATCCTAAAATCTCCAGGATATGGAAACCCCAAAAATCCCGGGAATGGGAAACCCCAAAAATCCCAGGATATGGAACCCCAAAAATCCCAGGAATAGGAAACCCCAAAATCCCAGGAATAGGAAACCCCAAAATCCCAGGAATAGGAAACCCCAAAAACCCCCAGAATGGGAAACCCCAAAAATCCCGGGAATAGGAAACCCCAAAAATCCCGGGAATAGGAAACCCCAAAATCCCCTGGAATGGGAAACCCCAAAAATCCCGGGAATGGGAAACCCCAAAAATCCCGGGAATGGGAAATCCCAAAATCCCCTGGAATGGGAAATCCTAAAATCTCCGGGATATTAAACCCAAAAATCCCGGGAATGGGAAATCCCAAAATCCCGGGAATGGGAAACCCCAAAAACTCCCGGAATGGGAAACCCCAAAAAACCCCGGAATGGGAAATCCTAAAATCTCCAGGATATGGAAACCCCAAAAATCCCGGGAATGGGAAACCCCAAAAATCCCAGGATATGGAACCCCAAAAATCCCAGGAATAGGAAACCCCAAAATCCCAGGAATAGGAAACCCCAAAATCCCAGGAATAGGAAACCCCAAAAACCCCTGGAATGGGAAACCCCAAAAAACCCTGGAATGGGAAATCCTAAAATCTCCGGGATATGGAAACCCCAAAAAATCCCGGGAATGGGAAACCCCAAAAACCCTGGGAACCCCAAAACTCCAGGAATGGGAAACCCCCAAAACCCCAGAAACCCCAAAAATCCCAGGATATGGAACCCCAAAATCCTGGGAATGGGAAATCCCAAAAACCCCGGGAACCCCAAAAACTCCGGGAACGGGAACCCACAACTGCCGGGATATTGATCCCGAACAATTTGGGAATTTGATCCCAAACAACCTGGGGCCATTGATCCGAAGGAATTCGGGGTATTGATCCCAACCCGTCCCAGGCCATTGATCCCAATCAATCGGGAGTATTGATCCAATCAGTCTGGGATATTGATCCAATCAATCTGGGATATTGATCCAATCAATCGGGAGTATTGATCCAATCAATCGGGAGTATTGATCCAATCAGTCTGGGATATTGATCCAATCAATCAGGAGTATTGATCCAATCAGTCCCAGAGTGTCCATCCAGATCAATGGTTGGGGATCAATAATCAATAATCAGTCTGGGATATTGATCCAATCAGTCCCCGAGTGTCCATCCAGATCAATGGTTGGGGATCAATAATCAATAATCAGTCGGGGATATTGATCCAATCAGTCTGGGATATTGATCCAATCAATCGGGAGTATTGATCCAATCAATCGGGAGTATTGATCCAATCAATCTGGGATATTGATCCAATCAATCAGGAGTATTGATCCAATCAGTCCCAGAGTGTCCATTCAGATCAATGGTTTGGGATCAATAATCAATAATCAGTCTGGGATATTGATCCCAACCCATCCCAGGCTATTGACCCCAATCAATCAGGATCATTGATCCCAATCAATCCATGATCATTGCCCTCAATCAATCAGGGTTATCGATCCCAATCACTCAGGATTATCGATCCCAATCACTCAGGATTATCGATCCCAATCAATCCATGATCATTGATCCCAATTGATCGGGGATCATTGCCCCAATCACTCAGGATTATCGATCCCAATCACTCAGGATTATCGATCCCAATCGATCGGGGATTATCAATCCCAATCAATCAGGATAATCAATCCCAATCGATCTGTGATCATTGCCCTCAATAAATCTAGATTATCGATCCAAATTGATTGGGATCATTGCCCCCAATCACTCAGGATTATCGATCCCAATCACTCAGGATTATCGATCCCAATCGATCGAGGATCATTGCCCCGGTCAATCAGGATTATCGATCCCAGTCAATCAGGTTTCTCGATCCCAATCGATCAGGATTATCGATCCCAATTGATCGGGGATCATTGCCCCGGTCAATCAGGATTATCGATCCCAATCACTCAGGATTATCGATCCCAATCAATCGAGGATCATTGCCCTCAATCAATCAGGATTATCGATCCCAGTCAATCAGGATTATCGATCTCACCCCACGCCCCTCCGGCTTTCTCCCAGGGCAGCCCCGGGAGCCGCTGCTGATCCTGGCGGAGCCGGAGCCGGCCGGGATCCGCCTGCGCTGCCTCCCGGAGCCGCCGCTGGCCGCGCTCCGCCCGCTGCGGGGCCCGGGGGGCGGCCGGGCCGGGCCGGGAGCGGCCCCGGAGCCCGCGGGGAGCTCGGGGCTGCTGCTGCGGCCGGGCCCGGGCGGCGCCGCCGCCGCCGCCTGCAGAGCCCCGGGCCCGGGAGCGGCCCCGGAGCCCGCGGGGATCAGCTCCGGTCACCGGGGAGAGGGAGCGGCCCCGGAGTCCGCCGTGATCATCGCCGGTGAGCGGGAGCGGCTGGGGGGGATTGCCGCGCTCTGCTGGGTGGGCTGGGGGGTTTATTGGGACTTTTTGGGGATTTTCTGGGGGTTTTTTGGGATTTTCTGGGGATTTTTGGGATTTTCTGGGACTTTTTTGGGATTTTCTGGGGTTTTTTTGGGGATTTTCTGGGTTGTTTTTTTTTTGGGATGCTCTGGGGATTTTTTTTAGATTTTCTGGGATTTTTTTTTTTTTTATTTTTCTGGGGATTTTTTTGGGATTTTCTGCGAGGTTTTTTGGGACTTTTTTCAGATTTTTTTTGGATTTTCTGGAGATTTTTTGGGGGTTTTTTGGGACTTTTTTCAGATTTTTGGGGGATTTTCTGGGGAGTTTTTTGGGGATTTTCTGTTTTTTTTTTTTTTGGGGGGGGGATTTTCTGTGATTTTTTTGGGATTTTCTAGGACTTTTTGGAGATTTTCCGGGGATTTTCTGGGGATTTTCTGGGGTTTTTTTCGGGGACTTTTTTCAGACTTTTTCGGGGATTTTTTTTGGATTTTCTGGGGGTTTTTTGGGACTTTTTTCAGATTTTTTTTGGGATTTTCTGGGGATTTTCTGGGGTTTTTTGGGGGTTTTGTGGCTTTTTTTTTTTTTTTTTTTTTGATTTTCTGAGGGTTTTCTTGGGATTTTTGGGGGATTTTCTGGACTTTTTTGGGGATTTTCTGGAGGGTTTTTTGGGATTTTTTTTTTTTTTATTTTCTAGGGGTTTTTTTGATTTTCTGGGTATTTTTTATTTTTATTTTTGGGGGATTTTCTGAGGATTTTTATGGGATTTTCTGGGAGTTTTTTGGGGACTTTTTGTGGATTTTCTGGGGATTTTCTGGGGGTTTTTGTGATTTTCTGGGAATTTTTTTTGATTTTTTGGGGATTTTCTGGAAGTTTTTTGGGGATTTTTTTGGGATTTTTTGGAGGGTTTTTTGGAATTTTCTGGACGATTTTTTAAAATTTTCTGTGGTTTTTTTGGATTTTCTGGGGTTTTTTTAAATTTATTTTTTGGGGACTTTCTGAGGATTTTTTGGGGGATTTTCTGGGTTTTTTTTGGGATTTTCTAGGACTTTTTGGAGATTTTCCGGGGATTTTCTGGGGATTTTCTGGGGTTTTTTTCGGGGACATTTTTCAGACTTTTTCGGGGATTTTTTTTGGATTTTCTGGGGGTTTTTTGGGACTTTTTTCAGATTTTTTTTGGGATTTTCTGGGGATTTTCTGGGGTTTTTTGGGGGTTTTGTGGCTTTTTTTTTTTTTTTTTTTTGATTTTCTGAGGGTTTTCTTGGGATTTTTGGGGGATTTTCTGGACTTTTTTGGGGATTTTCTGGAGGGTTTTTTGGGATTTTTTTTTTTTTTATTTTCTAGGGTTTTTTTTGATTTTCTGGGTATTTTTTATTTTTATTTTTGGGGGATTTTCTGAGGATTTTTATGGGATTTTCTGGGAGTTTTTTGGGGACTTTTTGTGGATTTTCTGGGGATTTTCTGGGGGTTTTTGTGATTTTCTGGGAATTTTTTTTGATTTTTTGGGGATTTTCTGGAAGTTTTTTGGGGATTTTTTTGGGATTTTTTGGAGGGTTTTTTGGAATTTTCTGGACGATTTTTTAAAATTTTCTGTGGTTTTTTTTGGATTTTCTGGGGTTTTTTTAAATTTATTTTTTGGGGACTTTCTGAGGATTTTTTGGGGGATTTTCTGGGGTTTTTGGGGGGATTTTCCGGGAAATTTTTTGGGAATTTTTGGGATATTCTGGGGTTTTGGGGGTTTTTTTTGGGGATTTTCTGAGGGTTTTCTTGGGATTTTTTGGGATTTTGTGGGGATTTTGGGGGGATTGTCTGGGGATTTTTTGGGGTTTTCTGGTGTCTTCTGTTTTTTGGGTTTTTTGGGGGGTTTTCTGGGGTTTTCTGGGGTTTGGGAAGGTCCCAAATCTGTGGGATCAGGGAGGAGTCGGGATGGAATTCCCAGTTTGGGATGGAAAATGGGGTTTTGGCCAGAATTCCCTTTTTTTTTAACTGAATTCCCATTTTTTGGGCCGCAATTCCAAGTTTTCATGGAATTCCCAGGCTGTTTTCCCCATGTTTCCCATTTTTTAACAGAATTCCCATTTTTTGGGCCATAATTCCCATTTTTGGACAGAATTCCCAGATGTTTTTCCCCACAATTCCCATTTTAAATTGAATTCCCGTGGTTTTTTTTCCCACAATTCCCATTTTTGGACAGAATTCCCAGATTTTTTCCCCCCAATTCCCATTTTAATTTGAATTCCCGTGGGTTTTTCCCCCAATTCCCATTTTCGCCAGAATTCCCAGATTTTTTTCCCCACAATCCCCATTTCCCATGGAATTCCCGTCGTTTTTTTCCCACAATTCCCATTTTTTGACAGAATTCCCAGATTTTTTTCCCCCCAATTCCCATTTTAATTTGGATTCCCGTGGTTTTTTCCCATAATTCCCATTTTTTGGCCAGAATTCCCAGATTTTTTTCTCCCCAATTCCCATTTTAATTTGAATTCCCGTGGTTTTTTTCCCCCAATTCCCATTTTTGGCCAGAATTCCCAGATTTTTTTCCCCCACCATTCCCATTTTCCCTGGAATTCCCGTGGGTTTTTCCCCCAATTCCCATTTTCGCCAGAATTCCCAGATTTTTTTCCCCACAATCCCCATTTCCCATGGAATTCCCGTGGTTTTTTTCCCACAATTCCCATTTTTGGCCAGAATTCCCAGATTTTTTTCCCCCCAATTCCCATTTTAATTTGAATTCCCGTGGTTTTTTCCCATAATTCCCATTTTTTGGCCAGAATTCCCAGATTTTTTTCCCCACCATTCCCATTTTCCCTGGAATTCCCCTTTTCCTTTCCAGACGGTTTCTTCCCCTCCCCGTCCCCGTGGCTCCCGGCCTTCCTCCTGCTCCTCCTCCTCGCGCTCTGCCTGGCTCTGGCCGCCGCCCTCCGCCTGCGCCGTGAGCCCCCAACAACCCCCAAAATCCCCCAAAATCCCCCAAAATCCCCAAATTCCCCAAATTCCCCCAAAATCCCCAAATTCCCCAAATTCCCTTTTCTCCCCAATTTTCCCTCCTTTTTTCCTCCCTTTTTATTTCCATTTTTTCTCATTTTCCCCTTTTTTATTTCCCTTTTATTTCCCTTTTTTCCTTCTTTTTCTTCCCTTTTTATTTCCATTTTTTCTCATTTTCCCCTTTTTTATTTCCCTTTTATTTCCCCTTTTTCCCCCCCGCTTTTCCTTCCCTTTTTATTTCCATTTTTCTCCCTTTTATTTCTCTTTTCCCCTCTTTTTCTTCCCTTTTCCCCTTTTTATTCCCCTTTTTATTTCCATTTTTATTTCCATTTTTATTCCATTTCCCCCTTCCTATTTCCCTTTTATTTCCCCTTTTCCTTTTTCCTTCCCTTTTCTCCCCTTTCCCCCCATTTTTATTCTCCTTTTCCCTCTTTTCCCTCCCTTTTTATTTCCATTTTTCCCCTTTTCCCCCTTTTTCTTCCTTTTCCCCCTTTTTCCCTCTTTTTTCCCCTGATTTTATTTCCCTCCTTTTCCCCCTTTTTATTTCCCTTTTTATTTCCATTCCCCCCTTTTTTATTTCCCTTTTCCCTCTTTTTTATTTCCCTTTTTATTTCCCTTTTTATTTCCCTTTTTCCCTTTTTTATTTCCTTTTTTATTTCCATTTTTCCCCTTTTTATTTCCCTTTTTATTTCCCTTTTTATTTCCCTTTTTATTTCCCATTTTCCCCTTTTTATTTCCCTTTTTATTTCCCTTTTTATTTCCCATTTTCCCCTTTTTATTTCCCTTTTTATTTCCCTTTTTATTTCCCATTTTCCCCTTTTTATTCCCCTTTTTATTTCCCTTTTTATTTCCCTTTTTCCCCTTTTTATTCCCCTTTTTATTTCCCTTTTTATTTCCCATTTTCCCCTTTTTATTTCCCTTTTTATTTCCCTTTTTATTTCCCTTTTTATTTCCCTTTTCCTCTTTTTATTTCCCTTTTCCTCCTTTTATTTCCCTTTTCCCCCCTTTTTTATTTCCCCTTTTCCTCCATTTTTCCCTTCCCCTCTTTTTCTTCCCTTTTTATTTCCCTTTTCCCCCTTTTATTCCTCTTTCCCCCTCTCTTTATTCCTTTTTTCCCCTTTCCCCCTTTTTATTTCCCTTTTTATTCCATTTCCCCCTTCCTATTTCCCTTTTATTTCCCCTTTTCCCTTTTTTCTTCCCTTTTCCCCTTTTTTCCCCATTTTTATTCCCATTTTTCCTCCATTTTCCCCCTTTTCCGTCTTTTCCCTCCCTTTTTATTCCCATTTTTCTCCTTTCCCCCTTTTTCCCATTTTCCCCATTTTTATTTCCCTTTTATTTCCATTTTTTCCCTATTTCCCCATTTTTTATTTCCCTTTTTCCCCCTTTTTTCTCTTTTCCTCTCTTTTTCTTCCTTTTTCCCCTTTTTATCCATTTTCCAATTTTTTATTTCCCTGTTTCATTTCCCTGTTTTATTTCCCTTTTTATTTCCCTTTTTTATTTATTTCCCTGTTTTATTCCCTTTTTTATTTCCCTTTTTATTTATTTCCCTTTTTTATTTATTTCCCTTTTTTATTTCCCTGTTTTATTTCCCTTTTTTATTTATTTCCCTTTTTTATTCCCTTTTTTATTTCCCTTTTTTATTTATTTCCCTTTTTTATTTCCTTTTTTATTTCCCTTCCCCCGCATTTTTTCCTTTTCCCCTTTTTTTCCCTCCCCCCCTTTTCCCCTCATAATTTCCATCATTAATTATCCATTAATAACCCATTAATTAACCATTAATAACCCATTAATAACCCATTAATTACCCCAATTCCTGCATTTTTTGTTCATTAATAGCCCCTTATTAACCCATTCATTGCCAGGTCATCGCTCCCCACTTATTTCCCATTAATTACCCATCAATAACCCATTCATTACCCATTAATATCCCACTAATTACCCATTAATAACCCATAAATTACCCGTTAATAACCCATTAACAACTTATTCATAACCCGTTAATTACCCATTAATCACCCATTATAAGCCCATTAATTAGCGATTAATAGCCCGTTAATTACCCATTGATAACCATTAATTACCCATTCATAACCCAATAATTACCCATTGATCACCCATTAATAATCAAATAATTACCCATTACTTACCCATTATTAGCCAATAATAACCCAATAATTACCCATTAATAACCCATTAATTGCCCATTAATTACCCATTAATAACCCAATAATTACCCATTGAAAACCCATTGATTACCCATTAATTAGCCATTAATAACACAATAATTGCCCATTAATAACACATTAATTAGCCATTAATAACCCATTAATAACCCAATAATTAGCCATTAATAACCCATTAATTACCGAATAATTACCCATTAATAACCCAAAAATTACACAATAATAATCCATAATTACTACATTATTCATTCATTAATAACCCATTAATTACCCATTAATAACCCATTATTAATCCAATAATTACCCATTAATTACCCATTAATATCCCAATAATAATCCATAATTACTCCATTAGTCACTCATTAATAACCCATTAATTACCCATTATTAACCCATTACTAATCCAATAATTACCTATTAATAACCCATTAAATACCATTATTAATCCACTAATCACCCAATAATAATCCATAATTACTCCATTATTTTCTCATTAATTACCCATTATGAACCCATTAATTTCCCATTAATGACCCAACATTTCCCAATTAATTACCCATTAATTACCCATTAGCTACACCTTATTAGCCCATTAATTTCCAATTAATTGGCCTTAATCACCTCTTCATGACCTCTTGCCCAGGGGACCGCCGGGCTCTGGCTCAGGAGCGTGAGTGCCTTAACTAATTAATTCATTAATTGCTAATTAACTTTTAACTCTTTTGGATTCAGTCTTCATTCTTTTAATTAAATCCAGTTTTAATTGGAAATCATTTTCCTTTTAAATTTATTTTCATTTAAGCAGGAATTAAATTAATTACATTAAAAATTAAATTAAATTAAATTAAAATAAATTAAGTTAAATTAAATTAAATTAAGTTAAGTTAAATTAAATGAAATTAAGTTAAATTAAATTAAATTAAATTAAAGGAACTTAAATAAATTAAATATTAAATTAAATGAAATAAAAAATTAAATTAATTAAAATAATTTATTAAGAATGAATAATTAGTTCAATAATTAATTTCCTGCAGGGAAATCGCAGCAGGAAATCAGCGAGGGTGAGCTCGGCCCCGGAATTCCCCAAATTTCCGTCCCTAAATCCCCCCAAATTATGGAATTCCCTAAAATTCCCAACCCCGAATCCCCAAATTCCCAAAAAATTCCCGAAATTTCTGTCTCCAAACCCCCAAAATTCCCGAATTTCTGACCCGAAATTCCCAGAAATTCCCGAATTTCTGACCCGAAATTCCCAGAAATTCCCGAATTTCGGCCCTTCAACCCTAAAACTTCCCGAGACTCCTGTGCCTAAATCCCCAAATTTCCCTCGAATTCCCCGAGTTCCTGTTCCCAAATCCCCAAATTCCCCAAATCTCCCAAAATTCCCATCCCTAAATCCCAGATTCCCGGAAATTCCAGGAAATTCCTGTTCCTAAATCCCCAAATTCCCTAAAACTCCCGAAATTCCCGTCCCTAAATCCCAAAAATTCCCATCCCTAATTCCCCAAATCCTCACAGAATTCCCGTCCCTAAATCCACAAATTCCCCCAAATTCCCAGGAATTCCCATCCCTGAATCCCAAATTCCCCAAAACTCCCGAAATTTCCACCCCTGAATCCCAAATTCCGAAAATTCCCGTCCCTAAATCTCCAAATCCCCCCAGCAATCCCCCAAAATTCCTGCCCCTAAATCCCAAATTCCTGGGAATTCCCGTTCCTAAATCGCCAAAATTCCCAGAATTCCAGTCCCTAAAGCTCCAAATCCCGGAATTCCCGGGGTTCCCCAATCCCCAAATCCCGCAATTCCCGGGGTTCCCCAATCCCCAAATCCCCCCCGGAATTCCCGGGGTTCCCCAATCCCCCAATCCCGGAATTCCCGGGGTTCCCCAATCCCCAAATCCCCCGGAATTCCCGGGGTTCCCCAATCCCCAAATCCCCCGGAATTCCCGGGGTTCCCCAATCCCCAAATCCCGCAATTCCCGGGGTTCCCCAATCCCCAAATCCCGCAATTCCCGGGGTTCCCCAATCCCAAAATCCCCCGGAATTCCCGGGGTTCCCCAATCCCCAAATCCCGGAATTCCCGGGGTTCCCCAATCCCCAATCCCGGAATTCCCGGGGTTCCCCAATCCCCAAATCCCGGAATTCCCGGGGTTCCCCAATCCCCAATCCCGGAATTCCCGGGGTTCCCCAATCCCGGAATTCCCGGAATTCCCGGGGTTCCCCAATCCCCAATCCCGCAATTCCCGGGGTTCCCCAATCCCCAAATCCCCTCCGGAATTCCCGGGGTTCCCCAATCCCCAAATCCCCCCCGCAATTCCCGGGGTTCCCCAATCCCCAAATCCCCAATCCCGGAATTCCCGGGGTTCCCTAATCCCCAATCCCGGAATTCCCGGGGTTCCCCAATCCCCAATTCCGCAATTCCCGGGGTTCCCCAATCCCGGAATTCCCGGAATTCCCGGGGTTCCCCAATCCCCAAATCCCGGAATTCCCGGGGTTCCCCAATCCCCAATCCCGGAATTCCCGGGGTTCCCCAATCCCCAAATCCCCCGGAATTCCCGGGGTTCCCCAATCCCCAATCCCGGAATTCCCGGGGTTCCCCAATCCCCAATCCCGGAATTCCCGGGGTTCCCCAATCCCCAAATCCCCCCCGCAATTCCCGGGGTTCCCCAATCCCCCAATCCCGGAATTCCCGGGGTTCCCCAATCCCCAAATCCGGGAATTCCCGGGGTTCCCCAATCCCCAAATCCCCCGCAATTCCCGGGGTTCCCCAATCCCCAAATCCCGGAATTCCCGGGGTTCCCCAATCCCCAAATCCCCCCGGAATTCCCGGGGTTCCCCAATCTCCAAATCCCGCAATTCCCGGGGTTCCCCAATCCCCAAATCCCCCCCGGAATTCCCGGGGTTCCCCAATCCCCAAATCCCCCCCGGAATTCCCGGGGTTCCCCAATCCCCAAATCCCGGAATTCCCGGGGTTCCCCAATCTCCAAATCCCGCAATTCCCGGGGTTCCCCAATCCCCAAATCCCCCTGAATTCCCGGGGTTCCCCAATCCCCAAATCCCGGAATTCCCGGGGTTCCCCAATCCCCAAATCCCGCAATTCCCGGGGTTCCCCAATCCCCAAATCCCCAATCCCGGAATTCCCGGGGTTCCCCAATCCCCAATCCCGGAATTCCCGGGGTTCCCCAATCCCCAAATCCCCCGGAATTCCCGGGGTTCCCCAATCCCCAAATCCCGGAATTCCCGGGGTTCCCCAATCCCCAAATCCCCCCTGAATTCCCGGGGTTCCCCAATCCCCAAATCCTCACAGAATTCCCGGGGTTCCCCAATCCCCAATTCCCGCAATTCCCGGGGTTCCCCAATCCCCAAATCCCGCAATTCCCGGGGTTCCCCAATCCCCAAATCCCCAATCCCGGAATTCCCGGGGTTCCCCAATCCCCAAATCCCCCCCGGAATTCCCGGGGTTCCCCAATCCCCAATCCCGGAATTCCCGGGGTTCCCCAATCCCGGAATTCCCGGAATTCCCGGGGTTCCCCAATCCCCAAATCCCCCGGAATTCCCGGGGTTCCCCAATCCCCAAATCCCGGAATTCCCGGGGTTCCCCAATCCCCAAATCCCCCCCGGAATTCCCGGGGTTCCCCAATCCCCCAATCCCCCGGAATTCCCGGGGTTCCCCAATCCCCAAATCCCGCAATTCCCGGGGTTCCCCAATCCCCCAATCCCGGAATTCCCGGGGTTCCCCAATCCCCAAATCCCCGGAATTCCCGGGGTTCCCCAATCCCCAAATCCCGGAATTCCCGGGGTTCCCCAATCCCCAAATCCCGGAATTCCCGGGGTTCCCCAATCTCCAAATCCCCCGGAATTCCCGGGGTTCCCCAATCCCCAAATCCCGGAATTCCCGGGGTTCCCCAATCCCCAAATCCCCCGCAATTCCCGGGGTTCCCCAATCCCCAAATCCCGGAATTCCCGGGGTTCCCCAATCCCCAATTCCCGGAATTCCCGGGGTTCCCCAATCCCCAATTCCCGCAATTCCCGGGGTTCCCCAATCCCCAAATCCCCAATCCCGGAATTCCCGGGGTTCCCCAATCCCCAAATCCCGGAATTCCCGGGGTTCCCCAATCCCCAAATCCCCCCCGGAATTCCCGGGGTTCCCCAATCCCCAAATCCCGGAATTCCCGGGGTTCCCCAATCCCGGAATTCCCGGAATTCCCGGGGTTCCCCAATCCCCAAATCCCCCGCAATTCCCGGGGTTCCCCAATCCCCAAATCCCCCGCAATTCCCGGGGTTCCCCAATCCCCAAATCCCGGAATTCCCGGGGTTCCCCAATCCCCCAATCCCGGAATTCCCGGGGTTCCCCAATCCCCAATCCCGCAATTCCCGGGGTTCCCCAATCCCGGAATTCCCGGGGTTCCCCAATCCCCAATCCCGCAATTCCCGGGGTTCCCCAATCCCGGAATTCCCGGAATTCCCGGGGTTCCCCAATCCCCAAATCCCCCGGAATTCCCGGGGTTCCCCAATCCCAAATCCCGCAATTCCCGGGGTTCCCCAATCCCGGAATTCCCGGAATTCCCGGGGTTCCCCAATCCCCTAATCCCGGAATTCCCGGGGTTCCCCAATCCCCAAATCCCCCCCGCAATTCCCGGGGTTCCCCAATCCCCAAATCCCCCCCGGATTTCCCGGGGTTCCCCAATCCCCAAATCCCGGAATTCCCGGGGTTCCCCAATCCCCAAATCCCCCCCGGAATTCCCGGGGTTCCCCAATCCCCAAATCCCCCCCGGAATTCCCGGGGTTCCCCAATCCCCAAATCCCCCCCGGAATTCCCGGGGTTCCCCAATCCCCAAATCCCGGAATTCCCGGGGTTCCCCAATCCCCAATCCCGGAATTCCCGGGGTTCCCCAATCCCCAAATCCCGGAATTCCCGGGGTTCCCCAATCCCCAAATCCCCCGGAATTCCCGGGGTTCCCCAATCCCCAAATCCCCCCCGGAATTCCCGGGGTTCCCCAATCCCCAATCCCGGAATTCCCGGGGTTCCCCATTCCCCAAATCCCGCAATTCCCGGGGTTCCCCAATCCCCAAATCCCGCAATTCCCGGGGTTCCCCAATCCCCAAATCCCCCCCGGAATTCCCGGGGTTCCCTGTCTTGGTTTGGATAAGACAGGTGCCTGCTAAAGAAGGCAGGAGCTTCCCCTGAAATGGAGAATGCAAACCCTCCCCACCCCTCCAAATTGCTATGAATTTTAAATTAAGGGGCTCTCAGGCAAAAAAAATACGGGAGCAGGAAATAACAGTTCTTTAATAGGGAAGGGGGGAAAAACCATAAAATGATAAAATAAAAACAATGCAGTACACTAAAATGACAGAGTCAGAACTCAACCTGACACCCTGTTGGTCAGGGTGCTGGCAGCAGTCCAGTTGGAAAAGTGGCTGCAGTCCTCCTGAGGTGTCAGGTGTGGTTCTGTTGGAGCAGGGGGTCCTGTAGAAAAAGGGTGATTCTTCCTCCGCAGATCCGTGGAAGAAGAAGCAGCTGCTGTTCCTCTGGTGAATCCAGTGGAGAAGCTGTGCTGGTGTGTCAGAATCTCCTGATTATATCTGGATAGCAATGCTCGGCTCCTCCCTCTGGGCGGAGCATCTCACAATGGGATGTTACAGTTCTTATCAGCCATGCAGTGACATTCAATAGCCTCTTATCACGGGATGCCCCCTGCTGAGGGAGGAGTGATTGTGATCTCGCAGGGAGAGAGATAAGGGGAAATTGCCCACTTAACACCTAGACAACTGCCATACAGATGGTAATAGAATACATCCTGCCTTGCAATCCAGAACATAATCCACCCCTTATTCTATTTCCATCTGCATCACAATGAATCCTTACACACAGTTCTCACTTAAGACTAGGTTTCCCTGTGGTACACAACGGCTTTCTCCATCTTTCTGCATTACCCACCAAGTGTAACCAGGTCCTTGAGCAAAAACAATTCCACGGATGGGTTTGTCTTTGCCTGAGGTGGGAGTAATCCAAACAGTCTTTCCTAAAATACCTTTCATGTGTACAACAGGGACTTTATCTCCATCTACAGTGTGCAGGGGTTCAGACTGGGCAGGACCAGCTCGATTGATAGACCCTCTGGTGTTGACCATCCAGGTGGCCTTTGCTAAGTTCATCTCCCAATTTCTAAAAGTCCCCCCACCAAGTGCCTTCAGGGTAGTCTTGAGTAGTCCATTGCACCGTTCAACTTTCCCGGCAGCTGGTGCATGGTAGGGGATATGGTATATCCATTCAATACCATGTTCCCTGGCCCAGGTGTTGATAAGGCCGTTCTTGAAATGGGTCCCATTGTCCGACTCAATTCTCTCAGGGGTTCCATGTCTCCACAGCACTTGCTTTTCCAGGCCCAGGATGGTGTTCCGGGCAGTGGCGTGAGGCACAGGGTGGGTCTCCAACCATCCCGTGGTGGCTTCCACCATGGTCAGCACGTAGCGCTTGCCTTGGCGTGTCTGGGGCAGTGTGATGTAGTCGATCTGCCAGGCCTCCCCATACTTGTACTTGGACCACCGCCCACCATACCACAGGGGCTTCACTCTCTTGGCGTGCTTGATGGCAGCACACGTTTCACAGTCATGGATAACCTGAGAAATACTGTCTTTGGTTAAATCTACTCCTCGGTCTCGTGCCCACCTATAGGTGGCATCTCTACCTTGATGACCTGAGGCATCGTGGGCCCATCGAGCTAGGAACAACTCCCCCTTATGTTGCCAATCTAAGTCTATCTTCGACACCTCTATTTTTGCTGCCTGATCTACCTGTTCGTTGTTTCGATGTTCCTCATTAGCCCGGCTCTTGGGGATGTGGGCATCTACGTGGCGGACTTTCACAGGTAGGTTCTCCAACCGAGCGGCAATTTCTTTCCATTCCTCAGCAGCCCAGATTGGTTTTCCCTTACGCTGCCAGTTGGCCTTTTTCCACCTTTCCAGCCAGCCCCACAGAGCATTGGCTACCATCCACGAATCAGTATAAAGATAGAGCCTTGGCCATTTCTCTCTCTCAGCAATGTCCAGGGCTAGCTGAACAGCTTTGAGTTCAGCAAGTTGACTTGATCCACCTTCTCCTTCGATAGCCTGAGCAACCTGTCGTGTGGGACTCCATACGGCTGCTTTCCACTTCCGGTTCAACCCTACGATGCGACAGGAACCGTCAGTGAAAAGAGCGTAGCGTGTTTCCTCTGCTGGGAGTTGGTTGTATGGTGGAGCTTCTTCGGCACGTGTTACTTGCTCTTGTTCCTCTTCATCAGAAAGACCAAAATCTTCACCTTCCGGCCAGTTTGTAATTATCTCTAAAATCCCAGGGCGATTCAGGTTTCCAATACGGGTGCGCTGTGTGATGAGGGCAATCCATTTACTCCATGTAGCATCAGTGGCATGGTGGGTGGTGGGAGCCTTTCCTTTGAACATCCACCCCAGCACCGGTAGTCGGGGTGCCAGGAGGAGTTGTGCTTCCGTGCCAATCACCTCTGAGGCAGCTTGAACTCCTTCGTAGGCAGCCAAGATTTCCTTTTCTGTGGGAGTGTAATTGGCTTCGGACCCTCTGAAGCTTCGACTCCAGAATCCCAGTGGTCGGCCTCGAGTCTCCCCAGGCACCTTCTGCCAAAGGCTCCAGGACAAACCATGGTTCCCGGCTGCAGAGTAGAGTACGTTCTTTACCTCTGGTCCCATCCTGACTGGGCCAAGGGCAACAGCATGAGCAATTTCTTGCTTAATCTGGGCAAAAGCTTGTTGCTGCTCAGGGCCCCAGTGGAACTCGTTCTTCTTGCGGGTGACCAGGTAAAGAGGGCTCACGATCTGACTGTACTCGGGAATGTGCATCCTCCAAAAGCCTATGGCACCCAGGAAAGCTTGTGTTTCCTTCTTGCTAGTTGGTGGGGACATCGCGGTGATCTTGTTGATGACCTCAATGGGAATCTGACGCCGTCCATCTTGCCACTTTACTCCCAGGAACTGGATCTCTCGAGCAGGTCCCTTGACTTTGTTCTTCTTGATGGCGCAACCGGCTTCTAGCAGAATCTGGATGATTTTCTTTCCTTTCTCAAATACTTCCACTGCCGTGTTCCCCCACACAATGATGTCATCGATGTATTGCAGATGTTCTGGGGCCTCACCCTTTTCCAGTGCAGTCTGGATCAGTCCATGGCAGATGGTGGGGCTGTGCTTCCACCCCTGGGGCAGTCGGTTCCAGGTGTACTGCACGCCCCTCCAGGTGAAAGCAAACTGAGGCCTGCACTCTGCTGCCAGAGGAATGGAGAAAAACGCGTTAGCAATGTCAATGGTGGCATACCACTTTGCTGCCTTGGACTCCAGCTCGTACTGGAGTTCCAGCATGTCTGGCACAGCAGCGCTCAGTGGTGGAGTCACTTCATTCAAGCCACGATAGTCCACAGTCAATCTCCATTCTTTGTCAGACTTGCGCACAGGCCAGATGGGACTGTTAAAGGGTGAGTGAGTCTTGCTAACCACCCCTTGGCTCTCCAGCTCACGGATCATTTTGTGGATGGGGATCACGGCGTCTCGATTCGTCCGATACTGCCGGCGGTGCACCGTCGAGGTGGCGATTGGCACTCGTTGCTCTTCCACATTCAAGAGTCCTACTGCGGATGGGTTTTCTGACAGTCCAGGCAAGGTGTTCAACTGCTTAATGTTCTCTGCCTCTACAGCAGCTATGCCAAAAGCCCATCTGAGTCCTTTTGGGTCTTTGTAATAGCCATTCCGGAGGAAGTCTATGCCTAGAATACATGGGGCCTCTGGGCCAGTCACAATAGGATGTTTCTTCCAGTCTTTCCCAGTCAGGCTCATCTCAGCTTCCAAAAGGGTCAATTGCTGTGATCCCCCCGTCACCCCGGCAATGGAAACAGGTTCGGCCCCCACATGTCCCGATGGTATCAGGGTACACTGTGCACCAGTATCCACTAAAGCATCGTACCTTTGTGGTTCTGATGTGCCAGGCCATCGGATCCACACCGTCCAGAAAATCCGATTTTCCCGTGCCTCTCCCTGGCTAGAGGCAGGGCCCCCCTAACCCTGGTTATTATTTCTTCCCTGGGCATACATGGTAGAGGTACCCTCAAGGGGATCTGACGGATCATACTCAGCAGCTCGGTCATGGGAGGTTGAGGCTACCTTCACTTTACTGGAGTTCTCTCGGTTAGTGTTTCCCTCCTTGAGTTGACGCACCCTTGCTGCCAGGACTGAAGTGGGTTTTCCATCCCACTTTCCCATGTCTTCCCCATGGTCCCTCAGAAAGAACCACAAGTCAGCCCGTGGGGTGTACCCTCTCTCTCTAGGTGGAAAATGTTGGGCTCTAACTCTGGGGCCTGTGACTCGCACTGGTGCAATATGGGAATTGTTCCTTCTCACCGCCTCCCTCATCTCCCTCATCTCCTCTCTGAGTTCTTGGACCACGGCAGAGACATGAGCTTGCATGGGGCCATTGATCATACTTTCATAATTTCTAAGTTTGTTTGCCACAGAACCCACTGTCTCTCGGTTGGTATCAGCATTGATCGTTGCAATGAAAGTGGTGTATTGAGATGGCCCCAGATTTGCCAGACTCCACAGCATCTGCCCTGTGCACCTGACCTGGTCGGGGTCATTATCATGCTGTCCATCTCTCCCAAAGAGTACCTCCAATACTGCCACTTCCCTCAGCTGTTGGATCCCTTCCTCAAGAGTCTTCCAGCGCATTCTGTGGTGCTGCTCCTGCATTCTTTCCCTGTGGACAAATCTCTCTCTGACACTTGTTAAAAGCCGCTCCCAGAGGGAAAGGGACCCTGGCTCCCTTACAAAAATCTGATTGATACCGGAGTCCTGAGTTAAGGGTCCCAGATTCCTTGCCTCACCACCATCCAGTTGCACACCTGTACCCATAAGGTCCCAGACCCGAAGTAGCCAGGTTGTATAAGCCTCACGTCCCCGTCGTACAATGTCTTTGTGTAGATTACGGAGACTTTCGTAAGTCAGGGACTCGGTGATGATTGCAACCTCTGGCTCCCCTGTGGGTTGTGAGGGCCCTCCCCTATCTGGGTGCTCTGCTTTTGTTTTAGATCTCCTTGTTTCTACAGGGGCAACTGCTGCTGGCTGTGACTGCCTCTGCAGTTCAGCTGGAACCTGGACAGTTGTAACATCTGTGGGTTCTGCTGCTGCACTATTAGATTCTCTCTCTTCAAAGCAGGGGGAGGGCTCTGCACCAGCTGGGGAAGTGTACTCCTTCAGGATCTGGCCTATCTCACGCATCTCCTTCACCAGACCCCCCACCCAATCTGGGTAGTTCACATCTGGCACGGGCTGTGGGGTAGGAGTAGGCTCTGGGGCAACAGCATCCCTGGACTCTGGTGGCGTGTTAGGTTCTGATGCAGGTGTCAGGGTAGTTATCCAGGTTAGTCTCTCTCTCTCTCTAAATGCTAAATAGAACAGGCCTATCAGCAACACCAGCCACTGTATGATATCATTAATGTTTAGATTGGATCTGAACCCTTCAAAAACTGGTGGGGTGGACCCAAAGAGGTGATTAAAGGGTTGGGAGAAAATTTCCCCTGGTGTAATTTCCTTACAGCAGGTGCCATTATTAAAGTAACCCCAAAAACACATAGTTAAGGTGTGATAGCTGTGAATCCATGTGCCTGCCTTCCAGAGGAAGTTAAAAATCCATGAATTCCTCACCTTATTCACCCATAAAACAAACCGGATAATAGCCACAGTAGCCTTGGTTATAGGACCCATGTTAAGATAAGGGCCTACAAATGGGAGAAATACAGCCATGATCACGTGCCACCCAAACCAGGGTAAACTGGACCACATGGTGTCACTTGATGAGGTTTGTATAGCCACACAAAAATTAGATTACTCAAGAACTGTTATTCCCTTTTTGTTTATTTGCCCTCGAGCCCCACGTTGGGCGCCAAAAATCTGTCTTGGTTTGGATAAGACAGGTGCCTGCTAAAGAAGGCAGGAGCTTCCCCTGAAATGGAGAATGCAAACCCTCCCCACCCCTCCAAATTGCTATGAATTTTAAATTAAGGGGCTCTCAGGCAAAAAAAATACGGGAGCAGGAAATAACAGTTCTTTAATAGGGAAGGGGGGAAAAACCATAAAATGATAAAATAAAAACAATGCAGTACACTAAAATGACAGAGTCAGAACTCAACCTGACACCCTGTTGGTCAGGGTGCTGGCAGCAGTCCAGTTGGAAAAGTGGCTGCAGTCCTCCTGAGGTGTCAGGTGTGGTTCTGTTGGAGCAGGGGGTCCTGTAGAAAAAGGGTGATTCTTCCTCCGCAGATCCGTGGAAGAAGAAGCAGCTGCTGTTCCTCTGGTGAATCCAGTGGAGAAGCTGTGCTGGTGTGTCAGAATCTCCTGATTATATCTGGATAGCAATGCTCGGCTCCTCCCTCTGGGCGGAGCATCTCACAATGGGATGTTACAGTTCTTATCAGCCATGCAGTGACATTCAATAGCCTCTTATCACGGGATGCCCCCTGCTGAGGGAGGAGTGATTGTGATCTCGCAGGGAGAGAGATAAGGGGAAATTGCCCACTTAACACCTAGACAACTGCCATACAGATGGTAATAGAATACATCCTGCCTTGCAATCCAGAACATAATCCACCCCTTATTCTATTTCCATCTGCATCACAATGAATCCTTACACACAGTTCTCACTTAAGACTAGGTTTCCCTGTGGTACACAACGGCTTTCTCCATCTTTCTGCATTACCCACCAAGTGTAACCAGGTCCTTGAGCAAAAACAATTCCACGGATGGGTTTGTCTTTGCCTGAGGTGGGAGTAATCCAAACAGTCTTTCCTAAAATACCTTTCATGTGTACAACAGGGACTTTATCTCCATCTACAGTGTGCAGGGGTTCAGACTGGGCAGGACCAGCTCGATTGATAGACCCTCTGGTGTTGACCATCCAGGTGGCCTTTGCTAAGTTCATCTCCCAATTTCTAAAAGTCCCCCCACCAAGTGCCTTCAGGGTAGTCTTGAGTAGTCCATTGCACCGTTCAACTTTCCCGGCAGCTGGTGCATGGTAGGGGATATGGTATATCCATTCAATACCATGTTCCCTGGCCCAGGTGTTGATAAGGCCGTTCTTGAAATGGGTCCCATTGTCCGACTCAATTCTCTCAGGGGTTCCATGTCTCCACAGCACTTGCTTTTCCAGGCCCAGGATGGTGTTCCGGGCAGTGGCGTGAGGCACAGGGTGGGTCTCCAACCATCCCGTGGTGGCTTCCACCATGGTCAGCACGTAGCGCTTGCCTTGGCGTGTCTGGGGCAGTGTGATGTAGTCGATCTGCCAGGCCTCCCCATACTTGTACTTGGACCACCGCCCACCATACCACAGGGGCTTCACTCTCTTGGCGTGCTTGATGGCAGCACACGTTTCACAGTCATGGATAACCTGAGAAATACTGTCTTTGGTTAAATCTACTCCTCGGTCTCGTGCCCACCTATAGGTGGCATCTCTACCTTGATGACCTGAGGCATCGTGGGCCCATCGAGCTAGGAACAACTCCCCCTTATGTTGCCAATCTAAGTCTATCTTCGACACCTCTATTTTTGCTGCCTGATCTACCTGTTCGTTGTTTCGATGTTCCTCATTAGCCCGGCTCTTGGGGATGTGGGCATCTACGTGGCGGACTTTCACAGGTAGGTTCTCCAACCGAGCGGCAATTTCTTTCCATTCCTCAGCAGCCCAGATTGGTTTTCCCTTACGCTGCCAGTTGGCCTTTTTCCACCTTTCCAGCCAGCCCCACAGAGCATTGGCTACCATCCACGAATCAGTATAAAGATAGAGCCTTGGCCATTTCTCTCTCTCAGCAATGTCCAGGGCTAGCTGAACAGCTTTGAGTTCAGCAAGTTGACTTGATCCACCTTCTCCTTCGATAGCCTGAGCAACCTGTCGTGTGGGACTCCATACGGCTGCTTTCCACTTCCGGTTCAACCCTACGATGCGACAGGAACCGTCAGTGAAAAGAGCGTAGCGTGTTTCCTCTGCTGGGAGTTGGTTGTATGGTGGAGCTTCTTCGGCACGTGTTACTTGCTCTTGTTCCTCTTCATCAGAAAGACCAAAATCTTCACCTTCCGGCCAGTTTGTAATTATCTCTAAAATCCCAGGGCGATTCAGGTTTCCAATACGGGTGCGCTGTGTGATGAGGGCAATCCATTTACTCCATGTAGCATCAGTGGCATGGTGGGTGGTGGGAGCCTTTCCTTTGAACATCCACCCCAGCACCGGTAGTCGGGGTGCCAGGAGGAGTTGTGCTTCCGTGCCAATCACCTCTGAGGCAGCTTGAACTCCTTCGTAGGCAGCCAAGATTTCCTTTTCTGTGGGAGTGTAATTGGCTTCGGACCCTCTGAAGCTTCGACTCCAGAATCCCAGTGGTCGGCCTCGAGTCTCCCCAGGCACCTTCTGCCAAAGGCTCCAGGACAAACCATGGTTCCCGGCTGCAGAGTAGAGTACGTTCTTTACCTCTGGTCCCATCCTGACTGGGCCAAGGGCAACAGCATGAGCAATTTCTTGCTTAATCTGGGCAAAAGCTTGTTGCTGCTCAGGGCCCCAGTGGAACTCGTTCTTCTTGCGGGTGACCAGGTAAAGAGGGCTCACGATCTGACTGTACTCGGGAATGTGCATCCTCCAAAAGCCTATGGCACCCAGGAAAGCTTGTGTTTCCTTCTTGCTAGTTGGTGGGGACATCGCGGTGATCTTGTTGATGACCTCAATGGGAATCTGACGCCGTCCATCTTGCCACTTTACTCCCAGGAACTGGATCTCTCGAGCAGGTCCCTTGACTTTGTTCTTCTTGATGGCGCAACCGGCTTCTAGCAGAATCTGGATGATTTTCTTTCCTTTCTCAAATACTTCCACTGCCGTGTTCCCCCACACAATGATGTCATCGATGTATTGCAGATGTTCTGGGGCCTCACCCTTTTCCAGTGCAGTCTGGATCAGTCCATGGCAGATGGTGGGGCTGTGCTTCCACCCCTGGGGCAGTCGGTTCCAGGTGTACTGCACGCCCCTCCAGGTGAAAGCAAACTGAGGCCTGCACTCTGCTGCCAGAGGAATGGAGAAAAACGCGTTAGCAATGTCAATGGTGGCATACCACTTTGCTGCCTTGGACTCCAGCTCGTACTGGAGTTCCAGCATGTCTGGCACAGCAGCGCTCAGTGGTGGAGTCACTTCATTCAAGCCACGATAGTCCACAGTCAATCTCCATTCTTTGTCAGACTTGCGCACAGGCCAGATGGGACTGTTAAAGGGTGAGTGAGTCTTGCTAACCACCCCTTGGCTCTCCAGCTCACGGATCATTTTGTGGATGGGGATCACGGCGTCTCGATTCGTCCGATACTGCCGGCGGTGCACCGTCGAGGTGGCGATTGGCACTCGTTGCTCTTCCACATTCAAGAGTCCTACTGCGGATGGGTTTTCTGACAGTCCAGGCAAGGTGTTCAACTGCTTAATGTTCTCTGCCTCTACAGCAGCTATGCCAAAAGCCCATCTGAGTCCTTTTGGGTCTTTGTAATAGCCATTCCGGAGGAAGTCTATGCCTAGAATACATGGGGCCTCTGGGCCAGTCACAATAGGATGTTTCTTCCAGTCTTTCCCAGTCAGGCTCATCTCAGCTTCCAAAAGGGTCAATTGCTGTGATCCCCCCGTCACCCCGGCAATGGAAACAGGTTCGGCCCCCACATGTCCCGATGGTATCAGGGTACACTGTGCACCAGTATCCACTAAAGCATCGTACCTTTGTGGTTCTGATGTGCCAGGCCATCGGATCCACACCGTCCAGAAAATCCGATTTTCCCGTGCCTCTCCCTGGCTAGAGGCAGGGCCCCCCTAACCCTGGTTATTATTTCTTCCCTGGGCATACATGGTAGAGGTACCCTCAAGGGGATCTGACGGATCATACTCAGCAGCTCGGTCATGGGAGGTTGAGGCTACCTTCACTTTACTGGAGTTCTCTCGGTTAGTGTTTCCCTCCTTGAGTTGACGCACCCTTGCTGCCAGGACTGAAGTGGGTTTTCCATCCCACTTTCCCATGTCTTCCCCATGGTCCCTCAGAAAGAACCACAAGTCAGCCCGTGGGGTGTACCCTCTCTCTCTAGGTGGAAAATGTTGGGCTCTAACTCTGGGGCCTGTGACTCGCACTGGTGCAATATGGGAATTGTTCCTTCTCACCGCCTCCCTCATCTCCCTCATCTCCTCTCTGAGTTCTTGGACCACGGCAGAGACATGAGCTTGCATGGGGCCATTGATCATACTTTCATAATTTCTAAGTTTGTTTGCCACAGAACCCACTGTCTCTCGGTTGGTATCAGCATTGATCGTTGCAATGAAAGTGGTGTATTGAGATGGCCCCAGATTTGCCAGACTCCACAGCATCTGCCCTGTGCACCTGACCTGGTCGGGGTCATTATCATGCTGTCCATCTCTCCCAAAGAGTACCTCCAATACTGCCACTTCCCTCAGCTGTTGGATCCCTTCCTCAAGAGTCTTCCAGCGCATTCTGTGGTGCTGCTCCTGCATTCTTTCCCTGTGGACAAATCTCTCTCTGACACTTGTTAAAAGCCGCTCCCAGAGGGAAAGGGACCCTGGCTCCCTTACAAAAATCTGATTGATACCGGAGTCCTGAGTTAAGGGTCCCAGATTCCTTGCCTCACCACCATCCAGTTGCACACCTGTACCCATAAGGTCCCAGACCCGAAGTAGCCAGGTTGTATAAGCCTCACGTCCCCGTCGTACAATGTCTTTGTGTAGATTACGGAGACTTTCGTAAGTCAGGGACTCGGTGATGATTGCAACCTCTGGCTCCCCTGTGGGTTGTGAGGGCCCTCCCCTATCTGGGTGCTCTGCTTTTGTTTTAGATCTCCTTGTTTCTACAGGGGCAACTGCTGCTGGCTGTGACTGCCTCTGCAGTTCAGCTGGAACCTGGACAGTTGTAACATCTGTGGGTTCTGCTGCTGCACTATTAGATTCTCTCTCTTCAAAGCAGGGGGAGGGCTCTGCACCAGCTGGGGAAGTGTACTCCTTCAGGATCTGGCCTATCTCACGCATCTCCTTCACCAGACCCCCCACCCAATCTGGGTAGTTCACATCTGGCACGGGCTGTGGGGTAGGAGTAGGCTCTGGGGCAACAGCATCCCTGGACTCTGGTGGCGTGTTAGGTTCTGATGCAGGTGTCAGGGTAGTTATCCAGGTTAGTCTCTCTCTCTCTCTAAATGCTAAATAGAACAGGCCTATCAGCAACACCAGCCACTGTATGATATCATTAATGTTTAGATTGGATCTGAACCCTTCAAAAACTGGTGGGGTGGACCCAAAGAGGTGATTAAAGGGTTGGGAGAAAATTTCCCCTGGTGTAATTTCCTTACAGCAGGTGCCATTATTAAAGTAACCCCAAAAACACATAGTTAAGGTGTGATAGCTGTGAATCCATGTGCCTGCCTTCCAGAGGAAGTTAAAAATCCATGAATTCCTCACCTTATTCACCCATAAAACAAACCGGATAATAGCCACAGTAGCCTTGGTTATAGGACCCATGTTAAGATAAGGGCCTACAAATGGGAGAAATACAGCCATGATCACGTGCCACCCAAACCAGGGTAAACTGGACCACATGGTGTCACTTGATGAGGTTTGTATAGCCACACAAAAATTAGATTACTCAAGAACTGTTATTCCCTTTTTGTTTATTTGCCCTCGAGCCCCACGTTGGGCGCCAAAAATCTGTCTTGGTTTGGATAAGACAGGTGCCTGCTAAAGAAGGCAGGAGCTTCCCCTGAAATGGAGAATGCAAACCCTCCCCACCCCTCCAAATTGCTATGAATTTTAAATTAAGGGGCTCTCAGGCAAAAAAAATACGGGAGCAGGAAATAACAGTTCTTTAATAGGGAAGGGGGGAAAAACCATAAAATGATAAAATAAAAACAATGCAGTACACTAAAATGACAGAGTCAGAACTCAACCTGACACCCTGTTGGTCAGGGTGCTGGCAGCAGTCCAGTTGGAAAAGTGGCTGCAGTCCTCCTGAGGTGTCAGGTGTGGTTCTGTTGGAGCAGGGGGTCCTGTAGAAAAAGGGTGATTCTTCCTCCGCAGATCCGTGGAAGAAGAAGCAGCTGCTGTTCCTCTGGTGAATCCAGTGGAGAAGCTGTGCTGGTGTGTCAGAATCTCCTGATTATATCTGGATAGCAATGCTCGGCTCCTCCCTCTGGGCGGAGCATCTCACAATGGGATGTTACAGTTCTTATCAGCCATGCAGTGACATTCAATAGCCTCTTATCACGGGATGCCCCCTGCTGAGGGAGGAGTGATTGTGATCTCGCAGGGAGAGAGATAAGGGGAAATTGCCCACTTAACACCTAGACAACTGCCATACAGATGGTAATAGAATACATCCTGCCTTGCAATCCAGAACATTCCCCAATCCCGGAATTCCCAGGGTTCCCCAATCCCCAAATCCCCCCCGGAATTCCCGGGGTTCCCCAATCCCCAAATCCCCCCCGCAATTCCCGGGGTTCCCCAATCCCCAAATCCCCCCCGGAATTCCCGGGGTTCCCCAATCCCCAATCCCGGAATTCCCGGGGTTCCCCAATCCCCAATCCCGGAATTCCCGGGGTTCCCCAATCCCGGATTTCCCGGAATTCCCGGGGTTCCCCAATCCCCAATCCCGGAATTCCCGGGGTTCCCCAATCCCCAAATCCCGGAATTCCCGGGGTTCCCCAATCCCGGAATTCCCGGGGTTCCCCAAT
This sequence comes from Haemorhous mexicanus, assembly GCF_027477595.1. Taxonomy (NCBI): domain Eukaryota; kingdom Metazoa; phylum Chordata; class Aves; order Passeriformes; family Fringillidae; genus Haemorhous; species Haemorhous mexicanus. The sequence continues at coordinate 16,876,366 of NC_082356.1, forward strand.
CCCGGATTTCCCGGGGTTCCCCAATCCCGGAATTCCCGGGGTTCCCCAATCCCCAATCCCGGAATTCCCGGAATTCCCAATTCCTGATCCCCGATCCCGCAGAGGCCGAGGAGCTGCGCCTGGAGCTGGGTGAGAGCCCCGCCCGCTCCTTAATTACCCCCATTAATTAATTAATTACTCATTAGCCCTGCATCAGCCGTTTGCCCTCAGCAATCATTTATTAGCATTCAATTAATTCCTTATTAGCCTCTAATCAATGATTTATTGGCCTCTAATTAGCCCTGAATGAATGATTTATTAGCGTCTAATTAGCCTCTAAATAGCCTCTAAGTAACCCCTAATGAATGATTTATTAGCATCTAATTAGCCCCTAATTAGCCTCTCATTAGCCTCTAAATAGCCTCTAATTAGCCCCTAATGAATGATTTATTAGCATCTATTAGCCTCTCATTAGCCTCTAAATAGCCTCTAATTAGCCCCTAATGAATGATTTATTAGCGTCTAATTAGCCCTGAATGAATGATTTATTGGCCTCTAATTAGCCCGAACGAATGATTTATTAGCCTCTAATTAGCCCCGAATGAATGATTTATTAGCCTCTAATTAGCCCTTCAAGAATGATTTATTAGCCTCTAATTAGCCCTTAATGATTGATTTATTAGCGTCTAATTAGCCCCTCATGAATGATTTATTAGCCTCTAATTAGCCCTTAATGATTGATTTATTAGCGTCTAATTAGCCCCAATGAATGATTTATTAGCGTCTAATTAGCCTCTAAATAGCCTCTAAGTAACCCCTAATGAATGATTTATTAGCATCTAATTAGCCCCTAATTAGCCTCTCATTAGCCTCTAAATAGCCTCTAATTAGCCCCTAATGAATGATTTATTAGCATCTATTAGCCTCTCATTAGCCTCTAAATAGCCTCTAATTAGCCCCTAATGAATGATTTATTAGCATCTAATTAGCATCTCATTAGCCTTTAATAGCCTCCAATTAGCCCCTCATGAATGATTTATTAGCGTCTAATTAGCCTCTCATTAGCTTCTAAATAGCCCATCGTAAATGATTTATTAGCCTCTAATTAGCCTCTCATTATCCTTTAATAGCCTCCAATTAGCCCCTCATGAATGATTTATTAGCCTCTAATTAGCCTCTAAATAGCCTCTAAATAGCCTCTAATTAGTTCCTACTGAATCATTTAATATCCTTTAATTGGCCCCTAATTAATGATTTATTAGCTTCTAATTAGCGCTTATTTAATTCCTTATTATCCTCTAAATAGCCTCTAATTAGCCCTAATGATTGATTTATTAGCTTCTAATCAGCCCCAACTAATGATTTATTAGCCTCTAATTAGTCTGTAATTAGCATCTACTGAATGCTTTATTAGCCTTTAATTACCCTCTAATGATTTGTCTCTAATTAATGATTTATTAGGCTGTAATTAGCCTCTAGTTAGCCCCTTATGAATGATTTATTAGCCTCTCATTAGCCTCTAATTAGCCTCTTATGAATGATTTACCAGCCTCTAATTAACCGCTAATGAATGATTTTTTTAGCCTCTAATTAGCATCAAATAAATGATTTATTAGCCTCTATTAAGCCTCTAATGATTTATTCGCCTCTAATTAGCCTCTACTGAATGATTTATTAGCTTCTAATTAGCTTCTAATTAGCCTCTACGGAATGATTGATTAGCCTCTAATTAGCCTCTAATGAATGATTTAGTAGCCAGTAATTAATGATTGATTAGTCAGAGATTAATTATTTCTTTATTAGGCATAGACTGCTTAATTATTTATTAGTCATAAACTAATTAACAGGGACACTAATTATTAGCCTCCAATGCTTTATTAGCCCTATTCTAATTAATATTTATTTAATTATTAGTAATAATATTAATAGATTATTGCATTAATTAGAATTATAATTTTATCATTAACGATGTTGAAATGGTGAATAATTAATAATAATTATGGAATAATTGGTATTTAATTGTTAATTGTCAATAGAATAATAACGATTAATAATTAAATAATTGTATGAAAATATAACATAATAATTATTAATGATTATTTAATTAATAAAGTAAGTGTAGAAAGGTAATAAGAATAAATTTAAAAGAATCCAGTTATTAATAATTATTAGGACAATAATAATCACTAAAATAATGGCAATAATAATAAAAATTATAATAATAACTAGTATTTTCCCAATATTATTATCATAATAACGATTATTAATTATATTACTATAATTATTAATAAGATTATTGCTATTTTTATTAAGATTATTACTATTAAGAATAATATTAATAATGGTATTATTATTAATGGTATTGTTATTAATGGTATTATTATTAATGGTATTATTATTAATGGTATTATTATTAATGTATTATTATTATTATTATTATTATTATTATTATTATTATTATTATTATTATTATTATTATTATTATTATTATTATTATTATTATTATTATTATTATTATTATTATTTTATGGCCATGCCGGTCATTAATTAGTGCTAATTGCCCATTAATAATTGCCCGTGTTGGCTCTTGCAGAGGAGGTGACCGGGAAGCTCCAGAGGGGTAAACGCTGCTCATTAATGCCCTCATTAATGAATAATTAATTAACCCAGCAATCAGTTATCAGAGGGATAAATCCGGGATTTAAAGAGGAAATTTCCAATTAATTCAAAATTTCTTTGTAGCCTGAATTATTAATTAATTAATTAACATTCAAATATTCATCAACTGTTTTTAATATCGGGTAATTAATTTAATTTCCAAACCCTAATTATGACTAATTGATTGATTGGTGTAATTATCTCTTCATCAAATGAGGCTGATTAAACATTCATTAATTACCCCTCATTAACGACAATTAGCTTCATTTGCTGCTAATCAATTATCGAGAATAAATATTATTATTGACTAACAATAATTATTAGTCACTTGACTAATTATTGATGTTTTATTATTGACTAATTATTGATTTCTAATCTAATCAGTTTTTAATAATAAATGATCAATAATGAAATATTCTTTAATAATTATTAACCTCGAAGAAAATTAAGTTTCTATGAATTAATTAATAATTACGCAGTATTCATTAATAATTATTTCTATAGAATAAACCTACATCTCTAATAATAAATTATTAATGAAATAGCGATTAATAATTCTTCATTTTTAACCATCAATTGATTCTTTTCTAATGAACAATTAATAATAACAAATTTTTCATTAATAATGATTCATTTCTAACAAGAAATATTAAGGTGTTAATTAAACGGTATTAAAAAGTTATTAATAATTGTATTAATATTTTTCTGATAAATCAATAATTCTTTAGAATAATAATTAATAATTAATTCTAACGAATTAATAATTATGCATCATTTATTAGCAAATATAAATTATCAATAATTAATCAAATCATTGAAAACATTTACTGATTGATGTGATTTAATAACGTTTATTAATAATTAATAATCAATTAATTAATAACCCATTTCCTTTCCTGTCCCTGCAGAGAAACTGGAGATGGAGGCGAGACTGGGTGAGGCTGCAATTAACGAGTGATTGATTAGGGACTAATTAGTGATCGATCAGAGACTAATGAGTGATTGATTAGGGACTAATTAGTGATCGATCAGAGACTAATGAGTGATTAATCACGGACTAATTAACGAGATTAGAGACTAAAGATTGATTAGGGACTAATTAGTGATCGATCAGAGACTAATGAGTGATTGATTAGGGGCTAATTAGTGATCGATCAGAGACTAATGAGTGATTCATTAGGGACTAATTAACGATATTAGAGACTAATGAGTGATTAGGGACTAATTAGTGATCGATCAGAGACTAATGAGTGATTAATCACAGACTAATTAACGAGATTAGAGACTAATGAGTGATTAGGGACTAACTAGTGATCGATCACAGACTAATGAGCGATTCATTAGGGACTAATTAATGAGATTAGAGACTAATGAGTGATTGATTAGGGACTAATTAGTGATCGATCAGAGACTAATGAGTGATTAGGGACTAATTAGTGATGGGTTAGATACTAATGAGTGATTAGGGACTAATTAGTGATCGATTAGAGACTAATGAGTGATTAATCACAGACTAATTAATGGGATTAAAGACTAATGATTGATTAGGGACTAATTAGTGATCGATCAGAGGTTAATGAGTGATTGATTAGGGACTCATGAGTGATCGATTAGAGACTAATGAGTGATTGATTAGGGACTCATGAGTGATTAATCACAGACTAATTAGTGATCAATTAGAGACAATTGAGTGATTGATTAGGGACTAATTAGGGATCGATTAGAGACTAACGAGTGATTGATTAGCCAGAGTGTAATTAATGATTGGTGTCACTCAGGTGTCACTCAGGTGTCACAGGTGTCACTCAGGTGTCACTCAGGTGTCACTCAGGTGTCACTCAGGTGTCACTCAGGTGTCACACAGGTGTCACAGAGGTGTCACTCAGGTGTCACTCAGGTGTCACTCAGGTGTCACAGGTGTCACTCAGGTGTCACACAGGTGTCACAGGTGTCACTCAGGTGTCACACAGGTGTCACACAGGTGTCACTCAGGTGTCACAGGTGTCACTCAGGTGTCACTCAGGTGTCACTCAGGTGTCACACAGGTGTCACTCAGGTGTCACTCAGGTGTCACTCAGGTGTCACAGGTGTCACTCAGGTGTCACACAGGTGTCACAGGTGTCACTCAGGTGTCACACAGGTGTCACACAGGTGTCACTCAGGTGTCACAGGTGTCACTCAGGTGTCACAGGTGTCACACAGGTGTCACACAGGTGTCACACAGGTGTCACTCAGGTGTCACAGGTGTCACGCAGGGGTCACAGGTGTCACTCAGGTGTCGCTCAGGTGTCACTCAGGAGTCTCTCAGGTGTCACTCAGGTGTCCCTGAGGTGTCCCTCAGGTGTCACTCAGGTGTCCCTCAGGTGTCCCCACCTGCCCAGGTGTCCCCTCCCCTGAGCCTTTCCCCCGTTTCTGTTCCAGAGCAGCTCCACGCCCGGCTCGGTGAGTGGGACACGCCCCCTGGCGGTATGCAAATGAGGTGCCGCTCATTAGCGATAATCACTGTTCATTAGCGATAATCACCGTTCATTAGCGATAATCACCGTTCATTAGCGGTAATCACCGGTAATTAGCGATAATCACCGGTATTTAGCGATAATTACCGGTAATTAGCGATAATCACCGTTCATTAGCGATAATTACCGGTAATTAGCGATAATCACCGTTCATTAGCTGTAATTACCGGTAATTAGCGATAATCACCGTTCATTAGCTGTAATTACCGGTAATTAGCGATAATCACCGTTCATTAGCGATAATCACCGTTCATTAGCGGTAATTACCGGTAATTAGCGATAATCACCGTTCATTAGCGATAATCACCGTTCATGAGCGGTAATTACCGGTAATTAGCGGTAATCACCGTTCATTAGCTGTAATTACCGGTAATTAGCGATAATCACCGTTCATTAGCTGTAATTACCGGTAATTAGCGATAATCACCGTTCATTAGCGATAATTACCGTTCATTAGCGTTAATCACCGTTCATAAGCGGAAATTACCGGTAATTAGCGATAATCACCGTTCATTAGCGGTAATTACCGGTAATTAGCGATAATCTCCGTTCATTAGCGATAATCACTGTTCATTAGCGATAATTACCGGTAATTAGCGATAATCACCGTTCATTACCGGTAATCACCGTTCATTAGCGATAATTACCGGTAATTAGCGATAATCACCGTTCATTAGCGTTAATTACCGGTAATTACCGGTAATCACCGTTCATTAGCGGTAATTACCAGTAATTAGCGCTGCTTCCCCGCAGAGTTCCTACAGGCTCGGAGCCACGCAGGTGAGTCCGGCCCCAGCCCTGCCTCACCCTCCTCCTCCTCACCCTCCTCCTCCTCTTCCTCTTCCCATTCCTCTTCCTCCTCTTCCTCACCTTCCTCCTCCTCCTCCTCTTTTTCATCCTCCTCTTCCTCGTCCTCTTCCTATTCATCTTCCTCCTCTTCCTCCCCGACATCCCCTTCCTCCTCCTCCTCTTCCTCCTCCTCTTCCTCTTCCTCTTCCCATTCATCTTCCTCCTCTTTCTACTCCTCCTCCTCCTCCTCCTCTTCCTCTTTCCCTTCCTCCTCTTCTTCTTCCTGTTCCCACTCCTGTTCCTCTTCCTCCTCTTCTTCTTCCTTCTTTTCCTCCTCCTCTTCCTCTTTCCACTCATCTTCCTCTTCCTCCTCCTCTTCCTTTTCCTCCTCCTCTTCCTCTTCCCGTTCTCCTTCCTCTTCCCCTTCTCCATCCTCTTCCTCTTCCTGTTCCTCATCCTCATCCTTTTCCTCTTCCTCATCATCTTCCTGTCCCTGTTTCTCTTACTCCTGCTCTTCCTCTTCCTGTTCTCCTTCCTCTTCCCCTTCTTCATCCTCTTCCTCTTCCTGTTCCTGCTCCTCATCCTTTTCCTCTTCCTGTTCTCCTTCCTCTTCGTGTTCCTGCTCCTCTTCCTCTTCCTGTTCTCCTTCCTCTTCCTGTTCCTGCTCCTCATCCTTTTCCTCTTCCTGTTCTCCTTCCTCTTCCCCTTCTTCATCCTCTTCCTCTTCCTGTTCCTGCTCCTCATCCTTTTCCTCTTCCTGTTCTCCTTCCTCTTCCCCTTCTTCATCCTCTTCCTCTTCCTGTTCCTGTTCCTCATCCTTTTCCTCTTCCTGTTCTCCTTCCTCTTCCTGTTCCTGCTCCTCTTCCTCTTCCTGCTCTCCTTCCTCTTCCTGTTCTCCTTCCTCTTCCTCTTCCTGTTCCCGCTCCTCTTCCTTGTCCTCTTGCTCTTCTTCTTCCTGTTCCTCGTCCTCATCTTCTTCCTCATCCTCTTCCTCTTCCTCTTCCTCTTCCTCTTCCTCTTCCTCTTCCTCTTCCTCATCCTTCTCCCCATTTCCTTCTCTAATTTTCCTTTTCCAATTTTCCTTTCCATTTCCATTCCCGCTCCATTTCCCTTTTCCTTTTCCCCTTTTCCTTTTCTTTTCCTGTTCCCTTCTCCCTTCCCCCTGTCCTCCCAAAAGACATCACAGATATCAAATGATATCAAATAATATCAAACTAAATAAAATGATATCACACGAAATCAAATGATATCAAACTATATAAAATGATATCACACGATATCAAATGACATCACACGATATCAAATAATATCAAACTAAATAAAACGACATCACACGATATCAAATGATATCACACGATATCAAATGATATCAAATAATATCAAACTAAATAAAATGACATCACACGATATCAAATGACATCACACGATATCAAATGACATCACACGATATCAAATGATATCACACGATATCAAATGACATCACACGATATCAAATGACATCACATGATATCAAATGACATCACACGATATCAAAGGATATCACACGATACCAAATGATATCACACGATATCAAATGACATCACATGATATAAAAAACCCCAAATTCTATCAAATTACATTCTTCAGTATCGAACCCTTATCAAACCCCTATCAAACCCTATCAAACCCTTATCGAACCCTTATCAAACCCTTATCAAACCCTATCAAACCCTTATCAAACCCTTATCAAACCCTATCAAACCCTATCAAACCCTTATCAAACCCTTATCAAACCCTATCAAACCCTATCAAACCCTATCAAACCCTTATCAAACCCTTATCAAACCCTTACCAAACCCTTATCAAACCCCTATCAAACCCTTATCAAACCCTTATCGAACCCTTATCAAACCCTTATCAAACCCTATCAAACCCTTATCAAACCCTATCAAACCCTTATCAAACCCTTATCAAACCCCTATCAAACCCTTATCAAACCCTTATCAAACCCTTATCAAACCCTTATCAAACCCCTATCAAACCCTTATCAAACCCTTATCAAACCCCTATCAAACCCTATCAAACCCTATCAAACTCTATCAAACCCTTATCAAACCCCTATCAAACCCTTATCAAACCCTTATCAAACCCTATCAAACCCTATCAAACCCTTATCAAACCCTATCAAACCCTATCAAATCCTATCAAACCCTTATCAAACGCTATCAAACCCTTATCAAACCCTTATCAAACCCTATCAAACCCTTATCAAACCCTATCAAACCCCTATCAAACCCTATCAAACCCTATCAAACCCTTACCAAACCCTTATCAAACCCTATCAAACCCTTATCAAACCCTATCAAACCCCATCAAACCCTTATCAAACCCTTATCAAACCCTATCAAACCCTTATCAAACCCTATCAAACCCTTATCAAACCCTTATCAATTGCTCCCCCGCTCTCCCCCAGTCTCGCTGACGCTGGACGAGCGCTGCACGCACCCGGCCCTGCTGATCCTGGGCCGATCCCGGATCGTCCATCCCAATCCCGGATCCCAAATCCCCGGCCCCGATCCCGGATCCCAAATCCCCAGCCCCGATCCCGGATCCCAGATCCCCAGCCCCGATCCCAGATCCCAAATCCCCGGCCCCAATCCCAGATCCCAAATCCTCCATCCGAATCCCGGATCCCAGATCCCCAGCCCCAATCCCGGATCCCAGATCCCCGGCCCCGATCCCCGATCCCAGACCCCTGGCCCCGATCCCGGATCCCAGATCCCCGGCCCTGATCCCGGATCCCAGATCCCCGGCCCCGATCCCAGATCCCAAATCCCTGGCCCCAATACCGGATCCCAGATTCCCGGCCCCGATCCCAGATCCCAAATCCCCAGCCCCGATCCCGGATCCCAGATCCCCAGCCCCAATCCCGGATCCCAGATCCCCGGCCCCGATCCCCGATCCCAGACCCCTGGCCCCGATCCCGGATCCCAGATCCCCGGCCCTGATCCCGGATCCCAGATCCCCCGGCCCCGATCCCAGATCCCAAATCCCCGGCCCCAATCCCGGATCCCAGATCCCCAGCCCCAATCCCGGATCCCAGATTCCCGGCCCCGATCCCAGATCCCAAATCCCCAGCCCCGATCCCGGATCCCAGATCCCCGGGCCCGATCCTGGATCCCAAATCCCCAGCCCCGATCTCGGATCCCGGCCCCGTCTCGGGGCCCTGGCCGTGGCTCGGGAGGGATTTTCCCATGGGAAGCACTACTGGGAAGTGGAGCTGGGGGACAGCAGCGACTGGGAGCTGGGCGTGCTCCGGGAGGAGGTCCGGGATTCCATCCGGGATTTCCTGCGGGATTCCCTCAGGGATCCCCTCCCAGATTCCCCGCAGGATGATTCCCTGCGAGATTCCTTTCGGGATCCCATCCCGGATTCTCTGCAGGATCCCCTGCAGAATTCCACCCCCGATTCCATCCCAAATTCCATCCCAGATCCCACCCCAAATTCCATCCCGGATCCCATCCCCGATTCCATCCCGGATCCCATCCCCGATTCCATCCCAAATTCCATCCCGGATCCCATCCCAAATTCCATCCGGGATCCCATCCCCGATTCCATCCCAAATTCCATCCCGGATCCCACTCTGAATTCCATCTCAGATCCCGTCCCCAGTTCCCTCAGGGATCCCATCCCAGATCCCATCCTGGATCCCATCCTGGATCCCCAGTGGGATTCCATCCGGATTCCCATCCCAAATTCCATCCCGAATCCTACCCCGGATCCCCTCCCCAATTCCCTGTGGGATCCCATCCCAAATCCCACCCTGGATCCCATCCCAAATCCTACCCCAGATTCCATCCCGGATCCCATCCCGGATCCCACCCTGGATCCCACCCCGGATCCCACCCTGGATCCCATCCTGGATCCCACCCTGGATCCCACCCCGGATCCCAGCCCGGATCCCACCCCGGATCCCACCCCGGATCCCACCCCGGATCCCACCCTGGATCCCATCCCAGATCCCACCCCGGATCCCACCCTGGATCCCATCCCAGATCCCACCCTCCCATCCCTTTGGGACGGATCCCTGCCCTCCATCCTGGCGGAGGCGGCTCCAGGGCTGGTCTGTTCCCGGGGGGAGCTCCGGCTGCGGGCCGGGAGGCTGGCGCGGCGCCCCGGTTCCGGTTCCGGTTCCGGTGCCGGTTTCGGTTCCGGTGCCGGTTTCGGTTCTGGTTCCGGTTCCGGTGCTGGTTCCGGTTTCGGTTCCGGTGCTGGTTCCGGTTCCGGTGCCGGTTCCGGTTTCGGTTCCGGTGCTGGTTCCGGTTCCGGTGCCGGTTTCGGTTCCGGTGCTGGTTCTGGTTCCGGTGCCGGTTTCGGTTCCGGTTCCGGTGCTGGTTTCGGTGCCGGTTCCGGTTCCGGTTCCGGGCGCTGCCGCGTGCTCGGGGTGCTGCTGGACCAGGAGCGGCGCCGGCTCCGCTTCTTCGACGCCGAGGAGCAGCAGCTGCTGGGATCCGTGTCCCTGAGCGCTCCCGGGAAGCTCTTCCCGTTCTTCGGGCCGGGACCCGGCGGGAACGCTCTGGGGATCCGCCCCGTGAGGGCCTGAGAGCGCCGGGGCCGGAGCTGGGAATGTCCCGCTTTAATCACTGATTTACGGCTCTGTAGTCAAATTAGTCTCCTTTGAAAATTCTAATCATCTCCTAGAACAAACCCTTTGAAATGTTTGTATATACAAGTTGAATTCCCTGTTAAATATTCAAATTATTCTCGATTTAAAATTCCAGTTATCCCCTAGCCCAAACCCTTTGATACATTCACACTTAAAAAATAAATTCCCTGTTAAATATTCAAATTATTCTCGATTTAAAATTCCAATTATCCCCTAGCACAACCCCTTCGAAATAGTCACACTTAAAAAATAAATTCCCTGTTAAATATTCAAATTATTCTCAATTTAAAATTCTAATCATCTCCTAGAACAAACCCTTTGAAATGTTTGTATATACAAATTAAATTCCCTGTTAAATATTCAGATTATTCTCGATTTAAAATTCCAGTTATCCCCTAGCACAACCCCTTCAAAATATTCACACTTAAAAAATAAATTCCCTGTTAAATATTCAAATTATTCTCCTTTTAAAATTCTAATCATCTCCTAGAACAAACCCTTTGAAATGTTTGTATATAAAAATAAATTCCCTGTTAAATATTCAAATTATTCTCGATTTAAAGTTAAAATTATCCCCTAGCACAACCCCTTCGAAATAGTCACACTTAAAAAATGAATTCCCTGTTAAATATTCAGATTATTCTCGATTTAAAATTCCAGTTATCCCCTAGCACAACCCCTTCGAAATAGTCACACTTAAAAAATAAATTCCCTGTTAAATATTCAAATTATTCTCATTTTATTATTTCAGCTACTCACTGACATCAACCCAAACACTAACACTTGGCCTAACCCTAACTCTAACCCTAATCCTTACCCAAACCCAAATTAGAATTTAAATATTCAAATTATTCCTATTTGAATGTTACAATTATCCCCCAACCCTGACCCTGACCCTGATGATGACCCAAACCCAAACCACGACCCTAACCCTAACATTTGTATATTCAAATTACTCTCAATTTAAAATTCCAATTATCCCCTAGCACAATCCCTTTGATACATTCACACTTAAAAAATAAATTCCCTGTTCAATATTCAAATTATTCTCATTTTAAAATTCCAATTATCCACTAGCAAAAACACTTTGAAATGTTCACATATAAAAATTGAATTCCCTGTTAAATATTCAATTATTCTCATTTTAATATTTCAAATATTCATTTATGCTAACCCAAACACCAACCCTAACCCTAACCCTAACCCTAACCCTAATCCTTACCCAAACCCAAATTAGAATTTAAATATTCAAATTATTCCCATTTTAATGTTCCAATTATCCTCCAATCCTGACCCTGATGATGACCCAAACCCAAACCAAAACAGTAAATGGAACAAATAAATGGAATAGTGACATTTAAAAATTAAATTTCTGGTTAAATACACAAATAATTGTCAATTTAATATTCTGGATTTTCACTGATTGTAACACTAAACCTAACCCTGGCCCTTTGGAATAATCACTCACAAGAATTAAACTGCCAGTTAAATATTCAAACATTCACTGACCATAAACCTCACCCTAAACCCAGCCCTAATCCTAACCCTAAATATGACCCTAACCCAAACCCAAACCCAACCCCAAATTCAAACATTCAAATTATTCCCATTTTAATATTGCAATTATCCCCCAGCCTTCCCCTGACACTGACAATGACCCTAAACCTGACCCTAACCCTAAACCTACGGAATATTTGCATTTAAAATTAAATATTCCAATTACTCTCATTTTAACATTCCAGTTATCCCCTAAGCCTAAACAGAACCCTTTGGAATATTCGGTTTAAAAATTAAATTCCCTGTTAAACACTCCAATTATTCTTTAATTCTTCAATTTTCTTTTATTCTTCAGTATTCTTTTATTCTTCAATTATTTTAATTTTCCAGTTATCCCCTAATCCAAATCCTAACCCTAAGCCTAAACCTAACCCTTTGGAATATACACTTTTAAAAATTAAATTCCCAGCTAAATATTCAAATAAATCTCATATTTTAATATTTTAATATTCCAGATATTCACTGACTGTCACCCTGACCATGACCCCAACACTGACCCGTTGGAATATTCCGATTAAAAATTAAATTCCCTGTAAAATATCCAAATTATTGTAATTTTAAAATTCCAATTATCCCCTAACCCAAATACTAACCCAAACCCTAACCCTAATACAAACCCGTTGGAATATTCGTGTTTAAAAATTAAATTACCTGGTAAATATTCAAGATATTCTCAACCAAAACCTCAACCCTAAACCTAAACCTAACCCTAATCCTAACCCTAAACATAAACTTAACCCAAATTCATATTTAAATATTCAAATTCTTTGCATAACCCTAATCCTACCCCTAAACATAAACTTAAGCCAAATTCATATTTAAATATTCAAATTCTTTGCATTTTAATATTCCAAATATTCCCTGACCATAACAGTGACCCTAATTCTAACCCAAACCCTAACCCAATTTGCTTAAAAAAATTATTTTAAAATTATTATATAAAATATGGTATTAAATAAAAATATTATATAATAAAAATTTTAAATTATTCTCATATAAATAAACCAATAATCACCTTACCCTAGGTGACAGTGAGGGGGATGGACACGGAGACAGCAGCAGGAGAGGAGGAATCGAGAGAAAAATCCAAATTTGGGGTGGGAAACATGAGGGGAGAAAAGGGCAGAAAAAATGAGGTAAAAAATGGGAAAAAAAAGGGGAAAAAGGGCAGAAAATGTGAGAGGAAAAATGGCGGGAAACGTGAGGGGAGAAAATGGAGGGGAAGTGAGGGGAGAAAATGGAGGGAAAGTGAGGGGAGAAAATGGAGGGAAACGTGAGGGGAGAAAATGGAGGGAAATGTGAGGGGAGAAAATGGAGGGAAATGTGGGGAGAGAAAATGGAGGGAAATGTGAGGGGAGAAAATGGGGGGAAACGTGAGGGGGGAAATGGAGGGAAAGGTGAGGGGAGAAAATGGAGGGAAATGTGAGGGGAGAAAATGGAGGGAAAGGTGAGGGGAGAAAATGGAGGGAAATGTGAGGGGAGAAAATGGAGAGGAAGTGAGGGGAGAAAATGGGGGGAAACCTGAGGGGAGAAAATGGTGGGAAAAGTGAGGGGAGAAAATGGGGGGAAATGTGAGGGGAGAAAATGGGGGGAATGTGAGGGGGGAAAATGGGAAATGTGAGGGGAGAAAATGGGGGGAAATGTGAGGGGAGAAAATGGAGGGAAATGTGAGGGGGGAAATGGAGGGAAATGTGAGGGGGGAAATGGAGGGAAATGTGAGGGGGGAATGGAGGGAAATGTGAGGGGAGAAAATGGAGGGAAAGTGAGGGGAGAAAATGGGGGGAAACGTGAGGGGGGAAAATGGGGGGAAACGTGAGGGGGGAAATGGAGGGAAATGTGAGGGGAGAAAATGGGGGGAAACATGAGGGGAGAAATGGAGGGAAATGTGAGGGGAGAAAATGGAGGGGAAGTGAGGGGAGAAAATGGGGGGAAACGTGAGGGGAGAAAATGGTGGGAAATGTGAGGGGGGAAATGGAGGGAAATGTGAGGGGAGAAAATGGGCGGAAATGTGAGGGGAGAAAATGGGGGGAAACGTGAGGGGAGAAAATGGGGGGAAACGTGAGGGGAGAAAATGGAGGGAAAGTGAGGGGAGAAAATGGAGGGAAATGTGAGGGGAGAACATGGAGGGAAATGTGAGTGGAGAAAAAGGGGGGAAATGGGAGGGGAGAAAATGGAGGGAAATGTGAGGGGAGAAAATGGAGGGGAAGTGAGGGGAGAAAATGGAGGGAAATGTGAGGGGAGAAAATGGAGGGACATGTGAGGGGAGAAAATGGAGGGACATGTGAGGGGAGAAAATGGAGGGAAATGTGAGGGGAGAAAATGGGGGGAAATGTGAGGGGAGAAAATGGAGGGAAACGTGAGGGGAGAAAATGGAGGGAAAGTGAGGGGAGAAAATGGAGGGAAACGTGAGGGGGGGAAATGGTGGGAAAAGTGAGGGGGGAAATGGAGGGAAATGTGAGGGGAGAAAATGGAGGGAAATGTGAGGGGGGAAAATGGGAAATGTGAGGGGAGAAAATGGAGGGAAATGTGAGGGGAGAAAATGGTGGGAAAAGTGAGGGGAGAAAATGGAGGGAAATGTGATGGGGGAAAATGGGGGGAAATGTGAGGGGAGAAAATGGAGGGAAAGGTGAGGGGAGAAAATGGGGGGAAACGTGAGGGGAGAAAATGGAGGGAAATGTGAGGGGGGAAATGGAGGGAAATGTGAGGGGGGAAATGGAGGGAAATGTGAGGGGAGAAAATGGTGGGAAAAGTGAGGGGAGAAAATGGAGGGAAATGTGAGGGGAGAAAATGGGGGGAAATGTGAGGGGGGAAATGGGGGGAAATGTGAGGAGACAAAATGGAGGGAAATGTGAGGGGGGAAATGGGGGGAAATGGGAGGGGAGAAAATGGGGGGAAATGTGAGGGGAGAAAATGGGGGGAAATGGGAGGGGGAAAATGGGGGGAAATGTGAGGGGAGAAAATGGAGGGGAAGTGAGGGGAGAAAATGGAGGGAAATGTGAGGGGAGAACATGGAGGGAAATGTGAGTGGAGAAAAAGGGGGGAAATGGGAGGGGAGAAAATGGAGGGAAATGTGAGGGGAGAAAATGGAGGGGAAGTGAGGGGAGAAAATGGAGGGAAATGTGAGGGGACAAAATGGAGGGACATGTGAGGGGAGAAAATGGAGGGAAATGTGAGGGGAGAAAATGGAGGGAAATGTGAGGGGACAAAATGGAGGGAAATGTGAGGGGATAAGGGCAGAAAAGGTGAGGTAAAAAATGGGAAAGATAAGGGGGAAAAGGGTGGAAAATGTAAGAGGAGAAAGAGTGGGGAACGTGAGGGGAGAAAAGGGCGGGAAAACGTGAAGGGGGAAAAGGGCGGGAAAACGTGAGGGGAGAAAAGGGCGGGAAAACGTGAGGGGAGAAAAGAGCGGGAAAATGTGAGGGGAGCAGGGGGTGACGCATGAAGGAAAAGGACAGAAAATATAAGGTAAGAAAATGGGGAAAAAGAGGGAGAAAGAGGGTGGAAAACGTGAGGCAAAAAATGGGAAATAAGAGGGTGAAAATGGTGGGAAGCGTGAGGGCAGAAAATGTCAGGAAACAGGAGGGTGAAAATGTCCGGAAATATGAGGGGGGAAAAGGGTGGGAAACGTGAGGTAAAAAATGAGAAATAAGTGGGTGAAAATGGAGGGAAGCCTGAGGGGAGAAAATGTTGGGAAATGTGAGGGTGAAAAAGGGTGGAAAATGTGAGGTAAAAAATGGGAAGTAAGAGAGGGAAAATGGCAGGAAATGTGGAGGGAGACTTTTGGGAAATGTGAGGGGGAAAATGTGAGGAAATGTGAGGGGGGAAAAGGGTGGGAAACATGAGGTAAAAAATGGTAAACCTGAGGGTGAAAATGGCAGGAAGCACGAAGTTAAAAAATGTTGGGAAATGTGAAGGGGGAAAAGGGAGAGAAATGTGAGGTGAAAAATGGGAAATAAGAGGGTGAAAATGGCAGAAAACATGAAGGGGGAGAAAATGTTGGGAAACATGAGGGGAGAAAATGCTGGGAAATGTGAGGGGGGAAGAAGGTGGAAACTGTGAGGTAAAAAATGGGAAACGTGAGGGAAAAAATGGGAAATAAGAGGGTGAAAATGTTGGGAAATGTGAGCAGTCTGTGCTGAGCGGCCTCTGGCAAGGGCCTGTCCTCCAGTGGTCCTTGTGGGGGATATAATAATAATAATAATAATAATAATAATAATAATAATAATAATAATAATTATAGTAGATTTATAAATTTTATTGCTATATTATGATATATTATATTTTAATTTTATTATATAAATTTATTCTTATAATTGTAACTATTATAATAATTATTGTTATTATTATTATTAATAATAATTGTAATAGTAATAGTAAAAAAATTATTTTGGGGTAAATCCTGGAAATCCCTCACTCGGGGAGGAGGAAGGCAACACACAGCTCTTGGGGTTTTTTTGGGAAAAACCCAAATCAAGTTATTTCTCTATTCCCCTGCACGGAAATGCGTTTGTGGGGAGAGCTGAGGGCTTCTGGCGTTAAATTCGACCAAAAATCTCCAACTCTGTATTCGGTTCTCTGTCTGGGGCAGCCCTGCCGCCTCCCTGCCCCAACCTCGGCGAGTTAAAATCCCCCAAAACTTCGAGTTTCTCCCCAAAACATCGGGATTTTCAAAAAAAATCGTGTTTCTCCCGAAAACCTCGTGTTTCTCCCTAAAATCTCGGATTTTCCCCTAAAACCGCTAGATTTTTCCCCCAAAACTCGGGTTTCCCCACAAACTCCCCTAAAACCTCGGGTTTTTCCCTAAAATGTCGGGTTTTCCCCTAAACCCTGGGTGTTTTCCCTAAAACCTCGGGGTTTTCCCTAAAACCTCGGGTTTTCCCCTAAAATCTCAGGTTTTTTCTCTAAAATCTCGGGTTTTTTCTCTAAAATCTCGGGTTTTTTCCCTAAAATCTCGGGTTTTCCCCTATAATCTCGGTTTTTTTCCTCTAAAATCTCAGGTTTCTCCCTAAACCCTCGGGTTTTTCCCCAAACCTCGGCTTTCTCCCTAAAGCCGCTAGATATTTCCCAAAACCTCGGGGTTTTCCCCTAAAATCTCGGGTTTTCCTCAAAACCGTGGGTTTTTCCCCAAATCCTCGTGTTTCTCCCTAAAGCCGCTAGACTTTCCCCCCAACCTCGGGTTTCTCCCCAAAAACCTCGGGTTTTTCCCCAAAACCTCGGGTTTCTCCCCAAAAACCTCAGGTTTTTCCCCAAAACCTCGGGGTTTCCCATTGAAAGATCGGATTATTCCCTAAAAACATGGTTTCTCCCTAAAATCGCGGATTTTCCCCCAAAACCTCGTGTTTTTCATTAAAACCTCGGTTTTCTCCCGAAAACCTCGGGGTTTTCTCCAAAACTTCAGTTTTTCTCCCCGAAACCTCGTGTTTCTCCCTAAAATCTCTTTTTTTCCTCAGAATCCCCTTTTTTCCCCCTCAAACCTCGGGTTTCTCCCTAAACCCTCTTATTTTTTTCCCCAGAACCGCTCGATTTTTCCCCACAACCGCGAGTTTTTTCCCCAAATCCTCGGGCTTTTCCCCAAAACCGCGAGGTTTCTCCCCAGATCCGCGGGTTTTTCCCCAAATCCTCTCGATTTTCCCAAAACCCCGAGGTTTTTCCCCAATCCCCTTGGTCCCACCCCGCGGCCCTCCCCGGCAGAGCCCGGATAGCTCAGTCGGTAGAGCATCAGACTTTTAATCTGAGGGTCCAGGGTTCAAGTCCCTGTTCGGGCGAATCTCTTTTTCGTCTTCTTTTTTCTATTTTTTTCCCTTTTCCCCCCTTTTTCCCCTTTTTTCCCCTTTTCCCTCTTTTCCCAGCCCACCCCGGGGGTCTCCCCGCCCCCTCCCGCCGGCGCGGCCCGCGGTCTCTTTTTCCTGGCGGAGGGAGCGGCGCGGAGGGATCCGGGCGGTCCCATGGTGTAATGGTGAGCACTCTGGACTCTGAATCCAGCGATCCGAGTTCGAATCTCGGTGGGACCTGCGTCCTCTTTTGCGGGAGGCACCCGCCCTGGGGTGTCCCCGGGCTGTCCCTGCTTTGTGGTGTCCCCAAGGTGTCCCCGGGCTGTCCCTGCTTTGGGGAGTCCCCAAGGTGTCCCCGGGCTGTCTCTGCTTTGGGGTGTCCCCAGGGTGTCCCTGCTTTGGGGTGTCCCCAGGATGTCCCAGGGCTGTCCCTGCTTTGGGGTGTCCCCAGGGTGTCCCCAGGCTGTCCTTGCTTTGGGGTGCCCCCAGGGTGTCCCTGCTTTGGGGTGTCCCCAGGGTGTCCCAGGGCTGTCCCTGCTTTGGGGTGTCCCCAAGGTGTCCCCGGGCTGTCCCTGCTTTGGGGTGTCCCCAGGATGTCCCAGGGCTGTCTCTGCTTTGGGGTGTCCCCAAGGTGTCCCCGGGCTGTCCCTGCTTTGGGGTGTCCCCAGGATGTCCCCGGGCTGTCCCTGCTTTGGGGTGTCCCCAGGGTGTCCCTGGGCTGTCCTTGCTTTGGGGTGTCCCCAGGGTGTCCCCGGGCTGTCCCTGCTTTGGGGTGTCCCCAGGATGTCCCAGGGCTGTCCCTGCTTTGGGGTGTCCCCAGGGTGTCCCTGGGCTGTCCCTGCTTTGGGGTGTCCCCAAGGTGTCCCCGAGCTGTCCCTGCTTTGGGGTGTCCCCAGGGTGTCCCCAGGCTGTCCCTGCTTTGGGGTGTCCCCAAGCTGTCCCTGCTTTGGGGTGTCCCCAAGGTGTCCCCAGGCTGTCCCTGCTTTGGGGTGTCCCCAGGGTGTCCCCAGGCTGTCCTTGCTTTGGGGTGCCCCCAGGGTGTCCCTGCTTTGGGGTGTCCCCAGGGTGTCCCTGAGATGTCCCCAGGGTGACCCCGAGGTGTCCCTGCTTCAGGGGTGTCCCTGCTTTGCGGCGTTCTTGCAGTGTCCCCAGGGTGTCCCTGAGGTGTCCCCAAGGTGTCCCAGACGGACAGCTGGGCTGGCAGAGGCCGGACAGAGGGACAGCCATGATGGCCCATGCTGGATGGCCGGACAGAGGCCGGACAGACGGACAGAGGCTGGACAGAGGGACAGAGGCTGGACAGACGGACAGAGGCTGGACAGAGGGACAGAGGCTGGACAGATGGACAGAGGCTGGACAGATGGACAGAGGCTGGACAGACGGACAGAGGCTGGACAGAGGGACAGAGGCTGGACAGACGGACAGAGGCTGGACAGATGGACAGAGGCCGGACAGACGGACAGAGGCCGGACAGATGGACAGAGGCCGGACAGGTGGACAGAGGCTGGACAGATGGACAGAGGCCGGACAGATGGACAGAGGCTGGACAGATGGACAGAGGCCGGACAGAGGGACAGAGGCTGGACAGATGGACTGGCAGAGGCCGGACAGCCTGATAGAGGCCGGACAGATGGACAGAGGCTGGACAGACGGACAGAGGCTGGACAGATGGACAGAGGCTGGACAGAGGGACAGAGGCCGGACAGAGGGACAGAGGCTGGACAGAGGGACAGAGGCTGGACAGAGGGACAGAGGCCGGACAGATGGACAGAGGCCGGACAGATGGACAGAGGCCGGACAGAGGGACAGAGGCCGGACAGATGGACAGCTGGGCTGGCAGAGGATGGACAGCCGGACAGCCGGACAGCCGGCCGTGCGGACAGACATGCAGGCAGGCAGGCAGGCAGAGCCAGCGGGCCGTGGCAGCCGTGCCCACGGAGCCGCTCCCGGGGGCGGGGAGGCCAAAGGGAAGGGAGCAGCCGGGGAGGAGGAAGGAAAACAAACAGAGAGCACGAACCAAAGAGCAGCGACCTCGGCCCCCGGCATGGCCCAAAGGTCACCCGGCGGACCTTGGCCAGCGGCCCCGCCGCGCTGGTGGCCATGGCGGTGCTGCCGGCCCTGGTGGCCCTGCTGGCCGTGCTGCTGGTGCTGGTTCCTCTGGTGGCGGCGCGCTCGGCGCCCTTCCTGTGGCGGGACCTGGCCTTCTTCGGCACCATGGCGCGGTCGTCGCTGCGCTGCCGCCGGCGCCTGGCCGCCCGGCCGGCCACCACGCTGCTGGACGTGTTCCGGCAGCACGTCCGGCTGCGGCCGCGCCACCCGCTGCTGCTCTTCCAGGACCAGGTGTTCACCTTCGAGGACCTGGAGCGCCGCAGCAACCGCGCCGCCTGGGCGCTGCGGCGGCGCGCGGGGCTGCGCGGCGGCCGGACGGTGGCCGTGTTCCTGCCCAACGAGCCGGCCTACCTGTGGACGTGGCTGGCCTTGGCCAAGCTGGGCTGTCCCATGGCGTGTCTCAACTGCAACGTCCGCGGCCGCGCGCTGCGGCACGCGCTGGAGGCGGCCGAGGCCACCGTGGTGCTGGCCAGCCCTGGTGAGAGGGGACAACGCGGGGTTCGGGGGGTTTGTGGCCACCAAGGCCACCGTGGTGCTGGCCAGCCCTGGTGAGAGGGGACAACAGAGGGTTTGGAGGGGTTTGGGGCCACCAGGGTCACTGTGGTGCTGGCCAGCCCTGGTGAGAGGGGACAACGGGGGGTTTGGGGCCACCAGGGTCACCGTGGTGCTGGCCAGCCCTGGTGAGAGGGGACAACGCGGGGGTTGGGGCCACCAGGGTCACCATGGTGCTGGCCAGCCCTGGTGAGAGGGGACAACAGAGGGTTTGGAGGGGTTTGGGGCCACCAAGGCCACCGTGGTGCTGGCCAGCCCTGGTGAGAGGGGACACTGCGGTGTTTGGAGGGATTTGGGGACGTGAGGGGGTTGTGGCCACCAAGGCCACTGTGGTGCTTGCCACCAAGGCCACCCTCATGTGTGCCAGCCCTGGTGAGAGGGGACAGCGCAGTGTTTGGGGGGTTTGTTCGGGATCTTGGTGGGTGTGTGGCCACCAAGGCCACCCTGGTTGGAGGGGACAATGTGGCATTTGAGGGGGTTTGGGGACTCAGTGGAGTTGTGGCCACCAGGGTCACTGTGGTGCTGGCCAGCCCTGGCGAGAGGGGACAACGGGGGGTTCAGGGGGGTTTGTGGCCACCAAAGCCACCATGGTGAGAGGGGACAATGTGGTGTTGGGAGGTTTGGGGACGAGAGGGCCACCAAGGCCACCAGGGTCTGTGCCAGCCCTGGTGAGAGGGGACAGTGTGGTGTTCGGGGGGGGTTTGTGGCCACCAAGGCCACTGTGGTGCTGGCCAATTCCAGTGAGTGACCATAGGGTGGGGGGATTTACACGTGTGTCACTGTCCCCAGGAGTGTCCCTGTCCCTGTGTGTGTCCCTGTCCCTGAGTGTCACTGTCCCTGTGTGTGTCACTGTCCCTGTGTGTGTCCCTGTATGTCACTATCTCTGTGTGTGTCCCTGTGTGTGTCCCTGTCCCTGTGTGTGTCACTATCTCTGTATGTGTCCCTGTGTGTGTCACTGTGCCTGTGAGTGCCACTATCCCTGTCCCTGTGTGTGTCCCTGTGTGTGTCACTGTGTGTCACTGTCACTCTGTATGTCCCTGTCCCTGTGTGTGTCCCTGTGTGTCCCTGTCCCTGTCCCTGTCCCTGTGTCACCCTCAGGTGCTCCCACAGGACCGGGGCTCCCTTGGGGGTGACCCTGTTTGGGATCCCTGAGGGGGCCTGGCTGGCTGGGACCCCCTTGGGGTGCTGGGGGTCTGGGGGGGTCACAGGACCCCTTTGGGGTGCTGGGGGTCTGGGGGGGTCACAGGAGCCCCCTTGGGGTGCTGGGGGTCCGGGGGGTCACAGGACCCCTTTGGGGTGCTGGGGGTCTGGGGGGGTGACTGAGGGTCACAGGACCCCCTTTGGGGTGCTCTGGGTGCCCCTCGGGTTTTTGTGGGTTTTTTTGGGGTGCTCTGGGTGCTCTTTGGGCAGGTTTGGGGTGCTCTGGGTGCCCCTGGTGGTTTTGGGGTGTCTGTGGGGTCAGGGAGCCCTTTTGGGGTGCTCTGGGTGCCCCTCGGTTTTGGGGGGTCAGGGAGCCCTTTTGGGGTGCTCTGGGTGCCCCCCAGGGTCCCGCAGGGAACCCGCTGGGTGCCCGGGGCCCTTGGGTGCCCCTCCTGGGTGGGTCTGGTGCCCACCTGAGCAGGTGCCCATTTGGGATTCCAGCTGTGCCCACCTGAGAATCTTTACCCATCCACCCATTCCCGGGGTGCCCACCTGGGCAGGTGCCCACCTGGGGGTACGCTGGGGTGCCCACCTGAGAACCTCGACCCACCCGTGATTCCAGGTGTGCCCACCTGACCAGGTGCCCGTTTGGGATTCCAGCTGTGCCCACCTGGGAACCTTGCCCTGCCCACCCATTCTGGGTGTGCCCACCTGGGCAGGTGCCCATTTGGGATTCCAGCTGTGCCCACCTGACCCGGTGCCCATCTGGGGATACCAGGGGGGTCCACCTGGGGCCCTTGGATCCCCATCCCTCATTCCCGGGGTGCCCACCTGCCCAGGTGCCCATTTGGGGCTCCAGCCATGCCCACCTGCCCATTTGGGGCTCCAGCCATGCCCACCTGCCCATTTGGGACTCCAGCCATGCCCACCTGCCCAGGTGCCCATTTGGGGTTACCTTGAGGTGCCCACCTGGGGTTCTTGGACCCCCACCCATTCAGGCTGTGCCCACCTGCCCAGGTGCCCATGTGGGACTCCAGCTGTGCCCACCTGCCCAGGTGCCCATGTGGGACTCCAGCCGTGCCCACCTGCCCAGGTGCCCGTGCAGGCTCAGCCCCGTGTCCGTGTGTCCCGCAGAGCTCCGCGAGGCCGTGGAGGAGGTCCTGCCCGACCTGCGGCGCGATGGCGTCTCCGTGTTCTACCTGAGCGCGGCGTCGCCCACGGCAGGTGTGGAGGCGCTGCTGCCCGCCATCGAGGCCGCACCTGCCGAGCCGCCGCCCGCCGGGCACCGCGCCGGCGTCGGCGCCAACTCCAAGGCCATGTACATCTACACCTCGGGCACCACAGGTGAGTGCGCGGCTTGGGGGGGCGTGGGCACCTTGGGGGGCTTCCTGGACCATCGTGGGTTCACCTGGGCCAGGTGTGTCCTGGCTGTGCCCACATGGGCAGCTTGGAGGGGCTTGGGGAGCTTCCTGGACCATGGTGGGTCCACCTGGGCCAGGTGTGTCCTGGCTCTGGCCACACGTGGGCAGGTAAGCGTTGGAGGAGTCCTGGGGGGCTTCATCCAGCCCTGACCATGGGGGGCCCACCTGGGCCAGGTGTGTCCTGGCTGTGTCCAGATGGGCAGGTTGGAGGGGCTTGGGGGGCTTCCTGGACTGTGGTGGGTCCACCTGGGCCAGGTGTGTCCTGGCCGTGTCCATGTGGGTCAGTCGGCATTGCTGGAAAGGGTCTTGGGGGTCTTTCTGCTACCCTGACCATGGTAGGTCCACCTGGGCCAGGTGTGTCCTGGCCGTGTCCAGATGGGCAGGTTGGAGGGGCTTGGGGGGCTTCCTGGACCGTGGTGGGTCCACCTGGGCCAGGTGTGTCCTGGCTGTGTCCACATGGGCAGCTTGGAGGACCTTGGGGGGCTTCCTGGACCGTGGTGGGCCCACCTGGGCCAGGTGTGTCCTGGCTCTGGCCACACGTGGGCAGGTAAGCGTTGGAGGAGTCCTGGGGGGCTTCATCCAGCCCTGACCATGGGGGGTTCACCTGGGCCAGGTGTGTCCTGGCTGTGTCCACAGGAGCCCCCACAACCCCCAGGACCCCCCAGACCCCCCAGGAGCCCCAGGAGCCCCCAGGACCTCCAGGACCCCCAGGAGCCACAGGAAGCCCCAGGACACCCAGGACCCCCCACGACCCCCAGGACCCCCAAGACCCCCCAGGACCCTCCAGGACCCCCAGGATCCCCCGGGACCTCTAGGACCCCCAGGAGCCCCAGGACCCCCAGAACCTCCCAGGACCCCCAGGACCCCCAGGACCCCCCAGGAGTCCCAGGAGCCCCAGGAGCCCCAGGACCCCCAGGACCCCCCGGACCCCCCAGGACCCCCCGGGACCTCCAGGACCCCCAGGAGCCCCAGGACCCCCAGAAGCCCCCAGGACCCCCAGGACCCCCCAGGACCCCCAGGACCCCCCGGACCCCCAGAACCCCAAGGACCCCCAGGAGCCCCAGGACTCCCAGGACTCCCAGGAGCCCCAGAACCCCCCAGGACCCCCCGGACCCCCAGGACCCCCAGGACCCCCAGAACCCCCCAGGACCCCCCGGACCCCCAGGACCCCCAGGACCCCCAGGAGCCCCCAGGACCCCCAGGAGCCCCCAGGACCCCCCAGACCCCCAGGAGCCCCAGGAGCCCCAGTACCCCCAGGAGCCCCAGGAGCCCCAGGACCCCCAGGACCCCCAGGACCCCCAGGAGCCCCCAGGAGCCCCCAGGAGCCCCAGGACCCCCAGGAGCCCCAGGACCCCCAGGACCCCCAGGAGCCCCCAGGAGCCCCAGGACCCCCCAAGACCCCCAGGAGGCCGCGAGGTCCCACCCAGGCCGTTGTCCCCGCAGGGCTGCCCAAGGCCGCGGTGATCACGGAGATGAAGATGATGATGGTGGCCAGCCTGGCGCGCATCTGCGGGCTGCGGCCCCACGACGTCGTCTACACCACGCTGCCGCTCTACCACTCGGCCGGGCTCCTGGTGGGGCTGGGAGGGTGCCTGGACGTGGGTACGGACACGGAGGGAGCGACGGACAGACGGACGGCGTGGAGGGATGGAGGGATGGATGGGGGATGGATGGATGGATGGATGGATGGATGGATGGATGGATGGATGGATGGATGGATGGATGATGGATGGATGATGGATGATGATGGATGGATGGATGGATGGATGGGGGATGGATGGGGGATGGATGGATGATGGATGGATGGATGATGGATGGGGGATGGATGGATGATGGATGGATGGATGGGGGATGGATGGATGATGGATGGATGGATGATGGATGGATGGATGGATGGATGGATGATGGATGGGGGATGGATGGATGGATGGATGGATGGATGGATGGATGGATGGATGGATGGAGGGATGGATGGATGGATGATGGATGGATGATGGATGGATGGATGGATGGATGGGGGATGGATGGATGGATGGATGGATGGATGATGGATGGATGATGGATGGATGGATGGATGGGGGATGGATGGATGGATGGATGGATGGATGATGGATGGATGATGGATGGATGGATGGATGGATGGATGGATGATGGATGGATGATGGATGGATGGATGGATGGATGGATGATGGATGGATGATGGATGGATGGATGATGGATGGATGGATGGATGATGGATGGATGGATGGATGGATGGATGGATGGATGATGGATGGATGGATGGATGGATGGATGATGGATGGATGATGGATGGATGGATGGATGGATGGATGATGGATGGATGATGGATGGATGGATGGATGATGGAGGGATGGATGGATGGATGATGGATGGATGGGGGATGGATGGATGGATGATGGATGGATGATGGATGATGGATGGATGGATGGATGGAAGGATGGATGGATGGATGGATGGATGATGGATGGATGGATGGATGGATGGGGGATGGATGGATGATGGATGATGGATGGATGGATGGATGGATGGGGGATGGATGGATGATGGATGGATGGATGGATGGATGGGGGATGGATGGATGGATGGATGGATGATGGATGGATGGATGGATGGATGGATGGATGGATGGATGGATGGATGATGGATGGATGATGGATGGATGGATGGATGGATGGATGATGGATGATGGATGGATGGATGGATGGATGATGGATGGATGGATGGGGGATGGATGGATGAATGGATGATGGATGGATGGGGGATGGATGGATGGATGATGGATGGATGGATGATGGATGGATGGATGGATGGATGGATGGATGGATGATGGATGGATGGATGGGGGATGGATGGATGGATGGATGGATGGATGGATGGATGATGGATGGATGGATGGATGGATGGATGGATGATGGATGGATGGATGGATGGATGGATGGATGGATGATGGATGGATGGATGGGGGATGGATGGATGGATGGATGGATGGATGGATGGATGGATGATGGATGGATGGATGGATGGATGGATGATGGATGGATGGATGGATGGATGGATGGATGATGGATGGATGGACGGACGGACGGACGGATGGATGGATGGAGACAAGGAGGAAAGTGAAGCTGGGCTCTGTCACCGTCCCCTGCCGTGTCCCCAGGTGCCACCTGTGTCCTGCGCTCCAAGTTCTCGGCCTCCCAGTTCTGGCCCGACTGCCGGCGCTACAACGTCTCCGTCATCCAGTACGTGGGCGAGCTCATGCGCTACCTGTGCCACACGCCCCAGGTGAGGCCCCGCCCTCCCCAAACCCCCCCCGAGGTGTCACCAGCTCCCCCGTCACACCCCACGGTGGCCCTGTCCCCGTGTCACCCCCCAGCGCGCCGACGACCGCGAGCACGGCGTGCGCATGGCGCTGGGCAACGGCCTGCGGGCCGAGGTGTGGCGGGAGTTCCTGCGGCGCTTCGGGCCCGTGGCCGTCTGGGAGTTCTACGGCGCCACCGAGGGCAACGCCGGCTTCATCAACTACACCGGCAAGGTGGGCGCCGTGGGCAGGGCCAACCCCTTCATCAAGGTGAGCACGTCCTCTTTGGAGCACACCAAGGTAGCCCCTCAGGTTGGGTTTCAGCCAAGGAAAGGCTTGGTTGAGTCTTGGATGGAGCTCTTGGCGGTGGAGCACACGGTGGCATCTCCAGGGAAGCCAACACCATCCATCAGGGTGGGCTGGCACCACGGCAGAGTCTCCAGAAGGGCCTTGTCACACCCAAAATGAGTCCCCTCCAAACGGTTGGCCAGGCTGACCCAACAGTGCTGACGTGCAGGTTTGGGGGTGTCCACGGGGACCTGGTCATCTCCAGGGCCCTCTGGTGCCACCTCTCAGCCAGCACCCACCTGTGGAGCTAAAGCTCAAAAATCAGATTTGGACCAAAAGTTGGGACAGAGCAAAAGCTCAAAAATCAGATTTTGGACCAAAAATTGGGACAGAGCAAAAGTTGCAAAAATCAGATTTTGGACCAAAAGTTGGGACAGAGCAAAAGGTCAAAAATCAGATTTGGACCAAAACTGGGACGGAGCAAAAGCTGCAAAAATCCGATTTTGGAGCTAAAGTTGGGACAGAGCAAAAGTTGCAAAAATCAGATTTTGGACCAAAAGTTGGGACGGAGCAAAAGCTCAAAAATCAGATTTTTGAGGAAAAGCTTGAAGGGACCAAAAGCTCAAAAATCAGATTTTGGACCAAAATTGAGACAGAACAAAATTTGCAAAAATCAGATTTTGGAGCTAAAGCTGGGATGGGGAAAAGCTGCAAAAATCCGATTTTTGAGCAAAAGAGCAAAAGCTCAAAAATCGGATTTTTCCCCCTTTTCCCCACGGGGTTTCCCCCAGCTCCTGGATTTGGAAGGTGCCACCAATGAGTTCATTGCCTTTAGAATGGATGGGATCAAATATTTAAATAACTCATTTAAATAACTTTAAATCAGATTTAAGTTTGGTGATTTCAAGTAAAAAAATTTAAATTAAAGGCAATTAAAAGCAAATGGTTTTTAACAGGCAGAATGCTGGGATTGGGGGCGTGCCCGTGGGTTGGAACAGACCAATCACAGCACGGCACACCCGGAAGGGGGAGGAAATTCTGGAACTTTCCACAGGAAGGAAATTCTGGACATTTCCATGGGAATTAAATTGGCCCAGAAATCAAATTCTGGAACTCTCCACGGGAAGGAAATTCTGGAAATTTCCACGAGAGGGAAATTCTGGAAATTTCCATGGGAGGGAAAGTCTGGAAATTTCCATGGGAATGAATTCTGGAAATTTCTATGGGAAGGAAACTCTGGAAATTTCCACGGGAAGGAAATTCTGGAAATTTCCACGAGAGGGAAATTCTGGAAAATTCCATGGGAAGGAAATTCTGGAAATTTCCACGGAATTAATTCTGGAAATTTCTATGGGAGGGAAATTCTGGAAATTTCCAAAGGAAGAAAAATTCCACGGGAATGAATTCTGGAAATTTCCATGGGAAGGAAACTCTGGAAATTTCCACGGGAAGGAAAATTCCACGGGAAGGAAATTCTGGAAATTTCCATGGGAAGGAAATTTCCACGGGAGGGAAACTCTGGAAATTTCCACAGAATGAATTCTGGAAATTTCCATGGGAGGGAAATTCTGGAAATTTCCACGGGAAGGAAATTTCCATGGGAAGGAAATTCTGGAAATTTCCATGGGAAGGAAATTTCCATGGGAGGGAAACTCTGGAAATTTCCACGGGAAGGAAATTCTGGAAATTTCCATGGGAAGGATATTCTGGAAATTTCCATGGGAAGGAAATTTCCATGGGAGGGAAACTCTGGAAATTTCCACAGGAATGAATTCTGGAAATTTCTATGGGAGGGAAATTCTGGAAATTTCCACGGGAGAGGGAAATTCTGGAAATTTCCACGAGAGGGAAATTCTGGAAATTTCCATGGGAAGGAAATTTCTGTGGGAGGGAAACTGGAAATTTCCACGGGAATGAATTCTGGAAATTTCTATGGGAGGGAAATTCTGGAAATTTCCACGGGAAGGAAATTCCTACAAGAAGGAAATTCTGGACATTTCCACGGAATGAATTCTGGATATTTCTATGGGAGGGAAACTCTGGAAATTTCCATGGGAAGGAAATTCTGGAAATTTCCATGGGAAGGAAATCCTGGACATTTCCACGGGAAGGAAATTCCTACAAGAAGGAAATTCTGGACATTTCCACGAGAGGGAAATTCTGGAACTTTCCATGGAGGGAAGTCCCCCTCCCTGTCCTACCGCGGTTCCTCCCTGCCCTGCAGCTCTTCGCGCCCTTCGAGCTGGTCAGGTACAACGTGGAGCTGGACGAGCCCGTGCGCGACCACCGCGGGCTCTGCGTCCCCACCAAACCCGGTGAGGGCGGCCGGCGACGCGCCCAAACCTCCTCTCCACGGAGGCCACCAGGAGCCCCTGGAAGAAGCCACGGGAAGGGGGCTGGGCAGCCTCCAACCTTCCTCTTCCTCGCTCAGGTGAGACGGGGCTGCTGGTGATAAAGATCACCAAGAACACGCCGTTCCACGGCTACGCCGGCGACGCGCAGAAGACCCAGAAGAAGATCCTGAGGGACGTCTTGGCCAAGGGCGACGCCTTCTTCAACAGCGGCGACCTCCTCATGATGGACGCAGAGGGGTTCATCTACTTCCAGGACCGCGTCGGCGACACCTTCCGGTAACTGCGGGCGGCCGGGTCCCCCCTTGGGGTCCCCCAGGAGCAGGGGATGATGAGGAGGATCTTCATCCACCTTTCATAGGCTGATGGATTATTTTATGGTCGATATCGTACGAAAAGGAAATGAGAGATGGAAATTGTACAGGGAGAGCAGGAGGAAGGGTTTCACTAGAGGGAGAAGGGAAGGAGCCATGATCAAATCTGGTGGCTGCTCACCCGGCTGGGGCTGGGATTGGCCATCGAGTCAAAAACCATGTCACAGTAAACGATTCTCCAGAGCACATTCCACAGCAGCCAAAGGTGGAGAGGCTGAAGGAGCTGCTCAGGAGGAAAGGTCCTGGCAGGAGGATTTTCCCTAAAATATCCCAGCCAGGCCCCTGACGGCCCCGTCCCTTCTCCTCCCCAGCTGGAAGGGCGAGAACGTGGCCACGACGGAGGTGGAGGCCACGCTGGCCCTGGTCAGCTTCATCCAGGAGGTCAACGTCTACGGCGTGGCCGTGCCGGGTGAGTCCCACCAAAATGAGGACCTGGGGGGGGTTGAGGTGGGTGAGGTGTCCCCAGGTGTGTGAGCCACCACCAGGAAGGTTCCAAAGGGGTTTTTTAGCACCCGGAGGAGCTCTGAGCACAAAACATCCCCCACACAACGGCCCAAGGATGGCCCAAAGTGGTGAAAACGGGACTTGGTTGCCCAAAGCGAGTGTCGGGCGCCGGGTTGGGTCCGTGTGGCCACGAAGGAGGCAGAAACCGGGAGATTTCACCCAAAATGGGCACCCAGGATGGTTCTGGGCACCCCCAGAACATCTCCACCACCATCCCAAACTGGGACAAACCCACCCAACACCCCCCCCCAGTAGCCCAGGGGGCTCCAAGAAGGCCCCGAGGAGATGAGGTCGCCCCAGGTGACCCCAGGTGAGCCCAGGTGACGTCGGCAGGGTGCGAGGGCCGCTGTGGCATGGCCGCCGTGCGCCTCAAGGACGGGGCCGCCTTCGACGGGGACAAACTCTTCGCCTTCACGCAGGACACGCTGCCCGCCTACGCCGCCCCCCGCTTCATCCGCATCCAGGTCAGCGCTGGGGGCGGGGCTGGCCTGGCGGGGGGAGGGCCCAGCACTGCAACGGCCAATCGTGGCCGGGTGGAGCCATGGGAGGGTTTGGGATGGAAGAGGCACTGGAGCTCCTCCAGATCTGGTCATGGCCAGGTGGAATCATGGGAGGGTTTGGGTTGGAGGGGACTTTGGAGCTCATGGAATGGTGGAACTCATGGAATCATGGGAGGGTTTGGGTTGGAGGGGTCTTCAGAACTCATCCAGATCTGGTCATGGTGGGGTGGAATCATGGAGTGGTTTGGGTTGGAGAAGGCTTTAGAGTTCATCCAGTTCCATCACGGCAGGATGGAGTCATGGAATGGTTTGGGTTGGAGGGGACTTTGAAGCTCCTCCAGTTCCATCATGGCCAGGTGGAGTCATGGGTTGGAGAAGGCTTTAGAGCTCTTCCAGTTCCATCCTGGCAGGAGGGAGTCATGGGAGGGTTTGGGTTGGAGGGGACTTTGGAGCTCATGGAATGGTGGAACTCATGGAGTCATGGGAGGGTTTGGGTTGGAGGGGACTTCAGAACTCATCCAGATCTGGTCATGGCAGGGTGGAATCATGGGAGGATTTGGGTTGGAGGGGACTTTGGAGCTCCTCCAGTTCCACCCTGGCCAGGTGGAATCATGGAAGGGTTTGGGTTGGAGGGGACTTTGGAGCTCCTCCAGTTGTGGCCATGGCCAGGTGGAATCATGGGAGGGTTTGGGTTGGAGGGGACTTCAGAGCTCCTCCAGTTCCATCCTGGCCAGGTGGAGTCTTGGGTTGGAGAAGGCTTCAGAGCTCTTCCAGTTCCATCATGGCCAGGTGGAGTCATGGGAGGGTTTGGATTGGAAGGGTGTTCAGAGCTCTTCCAGATCTGGTCATGGCGGGGTGGAATCATGGGAGGGTTTGGGTTGGAGAAGGCTTCAGAGTTCATCCAGTTCCATCATGGCAGGATGGAGACATGGGAGGGTTTGGATTGGAGGGGACTTTGGAGCTCATGGAATGGTGGAACTCATGGAATCATGGGAGGGTTTGGGTTGGAGGGGAGTTTAGAACTTCAGAGCTCCTCCAGTTCCATCCTGGCCAGGTGGAGTCATGGAGTGGTTTGGGTTGGAGGGGACCTCAGAGCTCCTCCAGTGAACCACCTGGTGCCAGTGGTGGTCACCTGGTGCCAACGGGGGTCACCTTCTGACAAAGGTAGTCACTCTGTGCCAGCTAGTGTCACCTGGTGCCAGCGGGGTAACCTGCTGCCAAAGGTGGTCACCTGGAGACAATGGGGTCACCTGGTGCCAACAAGAATCACCTGGTGCCACCAGGGGTCACCTGGTGCCAATGGGGTCACCTGGAGCCAATGATGGTCACCTGGTGCCACCAGGGGTCACCTGGTGCCAACGGGGGTCACCTGGCGCCAACGAGAATCACCTGGTGCCACCAGGGGTCACCTGGTGCCAATGGGATCACCTGGAGCCAGTGATGGTCACCTGGTGCCAATGGTGGTCACCTGGTGCTAATGGTGGTCACCTGGTGCCAATGAGGTCATCTGGTGCCAACGGGGGTCACCTGGTGCCAATGAGGTCACCTGGAGCCAATGATGGTCACCTGGTGCCAGTGGTGGTCACCTGGTGCCAATGAGGTCATCTGGTGCCAATGGGGGTCACCTCGTGCCAATGGTGGTCATCCGGTGCCAAAGGTGGTCACCTGGAGACAATGGGGTCACCTGGTGCCAACGAGAATCAGCTGGTGCCACCAGGGGTCACCTGGTGCCAGCGGGGGTCACCTGGTGCCAATGATGGTCACCTGGTGCCAATGGGGATCACCTGGTGCCAACAAGAATCACCTGGTGCCAATGGGGGGGTCACCTGGTGCCAGCGGGGGTCACCTGGTGCCAATGATGGTCACCTGGTGCCAACGGGGGTCACCTGGTGCCAATAAGAATCACCTGGTGCCAACGGGGGTCACCTGGTGCCAGCGGGGGTCACCTGGTGCCAGCGGGGGTCACCTGGTGCCAACAAGAATCACCTGGTGCCAACGGGGGTCACCTGGTGCCAGCGGGGGTCACCTGGTGCCAACGGGGGTCACCTGGTGCCAGCGGGGGTCACCTGGTGCCAAGAATCACCTGGTGCCAACGGGGGTCACCTGGTGCCAATGGTGGTCACCTGGTGCCAACAAGAATCACCTGGTGCCAACGGGGGTCACCTGGTGCCAACGGGGGTCACCTGGTGCCAAGAATCACCTGGTGCCAACGGGGGTCACCTGGTGCCAACGGGGGTCACCTGGTGCCAAGAATCACCTGGTGCCAATGGGGGTCACCTGGTGCCAATGGGATCACCTGGTGCCAATGGGGGTCACCTGGTGCCGCCGGGGGTCACCTGGTGCCACCAATGTCCCTGTCCCCAGGAGGCGCTGGAGGTCACGGGCACCTTCAAGCAGTGCAAGACCCACCTGGTGCAGGAGGGCTTTGACCCCACCCAGGTGCGGGACCGGCTGTTCCTGCGCGACCCCGCGCGCCGAGCCTACGTCCCGCTGAGCGCCGCCGCCTTCCGCGACATCCAGGAGGGGAGGCTGCTGCTCTAATTAGCCACAGCGGCTCATTAGGGGCTAATTAAGCACTTCGGGCAGGTCGGGAGCCCCTCGGAGCTGCTGGAAATGAAACCCTCCGTTCCCATTTTTGAGTTTTCTTTGGGATTGTGGCGGCTCCTCTGGGCGCTCCTCGGTGGCCCCAGGGCGCTGATGGCCCCGCGGTCATTAGCAACGGCTAATTAGTGGCTAATTAAGCACTTTGGGGAGGTCTGGAGCACCTTGGAGTTGCTGGAAATTAAACCCGTCATTCCCATTTTTGGCTGCCAAAGGTTTTGGGTCTTCTTTGGGATTGCGGCGGCTCCGCGGCGGCCCCAGGACGCTGATGGCCCCGCGGTAATTAGCAGAGGTTAATTAGGAGCTAATCAGGCACTCTGGAGTTGGCCTTAGCCCGGAAATGAAACCCTTAATTCCCAGGTTTGGAGGTTTTTTGGGATTGTAGCGGCTCCTCCGGGGGCTCCGCGCTGGCCCCAGGGCGCTGATGGCCCCGGAGTAATTAGCAAAGGTTAATTAATTGTTAATCCCTTCCCTCCGGAGCTCCACCAGCCGCACCCGCACGGCGAAATCTTTTCTTTCCAAACCTCCGCGCCACCTCCGAGCCTCGGAGCTCCTCCAAGCCCTCAGCGCCCTCCTCCTCCTCCATCTCTGAGCAGCTCCGGGCGCTCCTTGGAGCTCCTCCGCTATCCCCTCCCTGTGGAGCTCCACGGGCTCCTTGGAGCTCCTCCGCTCTCCCCTTCCCCTGGAGCTCCACCAGCCGCAGCTCCACCGGCTCCTTGGAGCTCCTCCGCTCTCCCCTCCCACTGGAGCTCCACGGGCTCTCCTTGGAGCTCCTCCGCAGCTCAGCCCCCTCTCCCCTCCCTCTGGAGCTCCACCAGCCGCACCTCCGGGCGCTCCTTGGAGCTCCTCCGCGGCTCGGAGCCCGCTCTCCCCTTCCCCTGGAGCTCCACCAGCCGCAGCTCCGCGGCTCGGAGCCCGCTCTCCCCTCCCTGTGGAGCTCCACGGGCTCCTTGGAGCTCCTCCGCGGCTCGGAGCCCGCTCTCCCCTGACTCTGCTCCTTGGAGCTCCTCCGGGGACTCTCTGTGGAGCTCCACGGGCTCCTTGGAGTTCTCCGCTCTCCCCTCCCTCTGGAGCTCCACCAGCCGCACCTCCGGGCGCTTCTTGGAGCTCCTCCGCGGCTCGGAGCCCGCTCTCCCCTTCCCCTGGAGCTCCACCAGCTGCAGCTCCGCGGCTCGGAGCCCGCTCTCCCCTTCCCCTGGAGCTCCACCAGCCGCACCTCCGGGCGCTCCTTGGAGCTCCTCCGCGGCTCGGAGCCCGCTCTCCCCTTCCCCTGGAGCTCCACCAGCCGCACCTCCGGGCGCTCCTTGGAGCTCCTCCGCGGCTCGGAGCCCGCTCTCCCCTGACTCTGCTCCTTGGAGCTCCTCCGCGGACTCTCTGTGGAGCTCCACGGGCTCCTTGGAGTTCTCCGCTCTCCCCTCCCTCTGGAGCTCCACCAGCCGCACCTCCGGGCGCTCCTTGGAGCTCCTCCGCGGCTCGGAGCCCGCTCTCCCCTTCCCCTGGAGCTCCACCAGCTGCAGCTCCGCGGCTCGGAGCCCGCTCTCCCCTTCCCCTGGAGCTCCACCAGCCGCAGCTCCGCGGCTCGGAGCCCGCTCTCCCCTCCCTGTGGAGCTCCACGGGCTCCTTGGAGCTCCTCCGCGGCTCGGAGCCCGCTCTCCCCTGACTCTGCTCCTTGGAGCTCCTCCGCGGACTCTCTGTGGAGCTCCACGGGCTCCTTGGAGTTCTCCGCTCTCCCCTCCCTCTGGAGCTCCACCAGCCGCACCTCCGGGCGCTCCTTGGAGCTCCTCCGCGGCTCGGAGCCCGCTCTCCCCTTCCCCTGGAGCTCCACCAGCTGCAGCTCCGCGGCTCGGAGCCCGCTCTCCCCTTCCCCTGGAGCTCCACCAGCCGCACCTCCGGGCGCTCCTTGGAGCTCCTCCGCGGCTCGGAGCCCGCTCTCCCCTTCCCCTGGAGCTCCACCAGCCGCACCTCCGGGCGCTCCTTGGAGCTCCTCCGCGGCTCGGAGCCCGCTCTCCCCTGACTCTGCTCCTTGGAGCTCCTCCGCGGACTCTCTGTGGAGCTCCACGGGCTCCTTGGAGTTCTCCGCTCTCCCCTCCCTCTGGAGCTCCACCAGCCGCACCTCCGGGCGCTCCTTGGAGCTCCTCCGCGGCTCGGAGCCCGCTCTCCCCTTCCCCTGGAGCTCCACCAGCTGCAGCTCCGCGGCTCGGAGCCCGCTCTCCCCTTCCCCTGGAGCTCCACCAGCCGCACCTCCGGGCGCTCCTTGGAGCTCCTCCGCGGCTCGGAGCCCGCTCTCCCCTTCCCCTGGAGCTCCACCAGCCGCA
The DNA here is from genome assembly GCF_027477595.1 of Haemorhous mexicanus. Lineage (NCBI taxonomy): Eukaryota > Metazoa > Chordata > Aves > Passeriformes > Fringillidae > Haemorhous > Haemorhous mexicanus. The sequence continues at coordinate 16,911,755 of NC_082356.1, forward strand.
CCTCCGGGCGCTCCTTGGAGCTCCTCCGCGGCTCGGAGCCCGCTCTCCCCTGACTCTGCTCCTTGGAGCTCCTCCGCTCTCCCCTTCCCCTGGAGCTCCAGTACCCGCAGCTCCGGGCGCTCCTTGGAGCTCCTCCGCTCTCCCCTCTCACTGGAGCTTCACGGGCTCTCCTTGGAGCTCCTCCGCAGCTCAGCCCCCTCTCCCCTCCCTCTGGAGCTCCACCAGCCGCACCTCCGGGCGCTCCTTGGAGCTCCTCCGCGGCTCGGAGCCCGCTCTCCCCTTCCCCTGGAGCTCCACCAGCCGCAGCTCCGCGGCTCGGAGCCCGCTCTCCCCTCCCACTGGAGCTCCACGGGCTCATTGGAGCTCCTCCGCTCTCCCCTTCCCCTGGAGCTCCACCAGCCGCAGCTCCGCGGCTCGGAGCCCGCTCTCCCCTCCCCCTGGAGCTCCACCAGCCGCACCCTCGGGGTAAAATCCTTTATTTACAAACCTCCAACTCCTCACCGCCCTCCTCCTCCTGCAGCATCTCCGAGCAGCTCCGGGCGCTCCTTGGAGCTCCTCCGCGGCTCGGGGCGCTCTCCCCTGACTCTGCTCCTTGGAGCTCCTCCGCGGACTCTCTGTGGAGCTCCACGGGCTCCTTGGAGTTCTCCGCTCTCCCCTCCCTCTGGAGCTCCACCAGCCGCACCTCCGGGCGCTCCTTGGAGCTCCTCCGCGGCTCGGAGCCCGCTCTCCCCTTCCCCTGGAGCTCCACCAGCCGCAGCTCCGCGGCTCGGAGCCCGCTCTCCCCTCACTCTACTCCTTGGAGCTCCTCCGCGGACTCTCTGTGCAGCTCCACGTGCTCCTTGGAGCTCCTCCGCTCTCCCCTCCCACTGGAGCTCCACGGGCTCCTTGGAGCTCCTCCGCTCTCCCCCTGGAGCTCCACCAGCCGCAGCTCCGGGCGCTCCTTGGAGCTCCTCTGCGGCTCGGAGCCCGCTCTCCCCTTCCCCTGGAGCTCCACCAGCCGCACCTCCGGACGCTCCTTGGAGCTCCTCCGCGGCTCGGAGCCCGCTCTCCCCTTCCCCTGGAGCTCCACCAGCCGCAGCTCCGGGCGCTCCTTGGAGCTCCTCCGCGGCTCGGAGCCCGCTCTCCCCTTCCCCTGGAGCTCCACCAGCCGCAGCTCCGCGGCTCGGAGCCTGCTCTCCCCTGACTCTGCTCCTTGGAGCTCCTCTGCGGACTCTCTGTGGAGCTCCACGGGCTCCTTGGAGCTCCACCAGCCGCAGCTCCGCGGCTCGGAGCCCGCTCTCCCCCTTCCCCTGGAGCTCCACGGGCTCCTTGGAGCTCCTCGGCGGCTCGGAGCCCGCTCTCCCCTCCCCCTGGAGCTCCACCAGCCGCAGCTCCGCGGCTCGGAGCCCGCTCTCCCCTCCCCCTGGAGCTCCACGGGCTCCTTGGAGTTCTCCGCTCTCCCCTTCCCCTGGAGCTCCACCAGCCGCAGCTCCGCGGCTCGGAGCCCGCTCTCCCCTCCCCCTGGAGCTCCACCAGCCGCACCCTCAGGGTAAAATCCTTTATTTACAAACCTCCAACTCCTCACCGCCCTCCTCCTCCTGCAGCATCTCCGAGCAGCTCCGGGCGCTCCTTGGAGCTCCTCCGCGGCTCGGGGCCGGCTCTGCGCTCCCTCTGCAGCTCGGCCAGCCGCAGCCGCAGCCGCTGCTCGCGGCGTTTCCCGGCCTGGAGCTGCCTCTGGGCTTTGTCCAGCGCGTCCAGCGCGGCCTCGGCGCGGCGCTTCCAGAGCAGCGCGCTGCCCACCTGGTAGCTGTGCTCGCTCTGGATGTACGCGCCGGCCCGCGGCGGCAGCCGCAGCATGAACAGCGACGGCGACGGCGGCGCCGGGGGTGCCGCGGGGGCCGCGGGGCTCGGGGGGGCTCCCTCGGGCAGGGCCGGGGTGCTGGTGGCCACCCCGTCGCCCGTGGCCACCAGCAGGGTCTCTGGGATGGAGCCCGAGGGGCCGGGCAGCGCCGGGACCCCGCCGTGGTCGCCGGCCGGGGGCGGGCCGGGGTCTTTGGAGTCCCGCGGGAAGCAGGAGACGTCCGAGGGTAACGGGGGGGGCGGCGGGGCCGGGGGGGGGTCCCGTCTGTGGGGAGAGGGGACAGGGGTCAGCTCGGAGAGACCCCACCCCAAAACAGCCCCGGAGAGAGCCCAAAATACTATCGGGGAGACCCCCTAAATACCCCTGGAGAGACCCCAAAATAGCCCCGGGGAGACCCCAAAATATCCCCGGAGAGACCCCCTAAATACCCCCGGAGAGACCCCAAAATATCCCCGGAGAGACCCCAAAACATCCCCGGAGAGACCCCAAAATATCCCCGGGGAGATCCCCAAAATATCCCTGAAGAGACCCCCTAAATACCCCCGGAGAGACCCCAAAATATCCCCGGAGAGACCCCCTAAATACCCCTGGAGAGACCCCAAAATATCCCCGGGGAGACCCCCAAAACATCCCCGGAGCATCCCAAGAGTTCCAGCGTGGGAGGGGTCGAGGGGAATTGGGGGGTGGTCCCAGGGGTCAGAAAGGTCAGGGGGAATTGGGGGGGGGTCTCACAGGTCTCACAGGTGGGAGGGGTCAGGGGAAATTTGGGGAGGGTCCCAGGGGTCAGAAAGGTCAGGGGGAATTGGGGGGGGTCCCACAGGTAGGAGGGGTCGGGGGGAATTGGGGGAGGGTCCCAAAGGTGGGAGGGGTCAGGGGGAATTGAGGGGGGTCCCACAGGTGGGAGGGGCCAGGGGGAATTGGGGGGTGGTCGCAGGAGTGGGAGGGGTCAGGGGAAATTTGGGGAGGGTCCCAGGGGTCAGAAAGGCCAGGGGGAATTGGGGGGGGGTCTCACAGGTGGGAGGGGTCAGGGGGAATTGGGGGAGGGTCGGGGGGGGTCCAGGGAAAATGGGGGGGAGGGGTCTGAGGGAAATGGGGGGTCCAGGGCTGGGGGGGGTTGGGAAAATGGGGGGGGGTCCAGGGGAATATGGGGGGTGCGGGCAGGGGGATTCGGGGAAAATGAGGGGGGGGGTCCATGGGAAATGGGGGGGTCCGGGGGTGATGGGGGGGGTCTGGGTAAAATGGGGGGGGGTCAAGGAAAATGTGGGTCCAGGGGCGGGGGGTCCCAGGGGCGGGAGGGGTCCGGGGGTCCCGCAGGGAGGGGATGGCTCCGGCTGTACTGGGATGAACTGGGGAGCCCCGAGCCCCCCCAGACCCCCCCCAAATTCCCCCCAGACCCCCCCCAGACCCCCCCGCTCACCTCCACCTGCGGGCGGCCCGCGGGGGTCTCGGGGGGTCGCGCTCCGGGGGGGGCCTGGGCCGGGGGGGCCGCGAGGGGCCGGGGGCGAACACGGTGGGCACGGCCCCCTCCTTCAGGCGGTGGTAGCCACTGGGGGGGGAGCGGGGGGTCAGGGGGACCCCAAAATACCTGGGGGGGGGGACCCCAAATACCTGGGGGGGGTCAGGGGCACCCCAAATACCTGGGGGGGGCTCGGGGGGACCCCAAATACCTGGGGGGGGTCAGGGGCACCCCAAATACCTGGGGGGGCAGGGGGACCCCGAAATACCTGGGGGGGGGACCCCAAATACCTGGGGGGGTCAGGGGGACCCTGAAATACCTGGGGGGGGCAGGGAGACCCCAAATACCTGGGGGGGGGGACCCCGAAATACCTGGGGGGGGGGTCAGGGGCACCCCAAATACCTGGGGGGGGGGCAGGGGGACCCCAAATACCTGGGGGGGGCTCGGGGGGACCCCAAATACCTGGGGAGGGGGGTCCCCAAATACCTGGGGGGGGTCAGGGGCACCCCGAAATACCTGGGGAGGTCAGGGGGATCCTAAAATACCTGGGGGGGCAGGGGGACCCCAAAATACCTGGAGGGGGAGGGGGACCCCAAATACCTGGGGGGGCAGGGGGACCCCAAAATACCTGGGGGGGGCTAAAATACCTGGGGGGAGAGGGGCACTCCAAAAATACCTGGGGAGGGGGACCCTAAAATACCTGGGGGGACCCTAAAATACCTGGGGGGGTCAAGAGCACCCAAAAATACCTGGGGGGACCCTAAAATACCTGGGGGGGGGGGTCAGGGGCACCCCAAAATACCTGGGGGGGGGAGGGGCACCCCAGAAATGGGGGGAGAGATCCCAAAATGGGGGGCAGGGGCACCCCAACACCTGGGGGAGACCCTGAAATACCTGGGGGCGAGCCCAACACCTGGGGGGCCTGGAATACCTGGGGGGGGACCCCAACACCTGGGGGGGACCCCAACACCTGGGGGGCCTGGAATACCTGGGGGGGGACCCCAACACCTGGGGGGGCCTGGAATACCTGGGGGGGAACCCCAACACCTGGGGGGGCCTGGAATACCTGGGTGTTTCCCTCACCTGCAGCCCCCCCAACTCACCTGGAGCCCCCCCAGCCCCACCTGTGTCCCTGCTCACCGGTAGCACACTCCAGAACACACCTGGAGCCCCTGGACACACCTGTGTCACCTGGACACACCTGTGTCACCTAGACACACCTGTGTGTCACCTGGCTCACCTGGAGCCCCTGGACACACCTGTGTCACCTGGACACACCTGTGTCACCTAGACACACCTGTGTGTCACCTGGCTCACCTGGAGCCCCTGGACACACCTGTGTCACCTGGAACACACCTGTGTCACCTGGACACACCTGTGTCACCTGGCTCACCTGGAGCCCCTGGACACACCTGTGTCACCTGGATGCACCTGTGTTACCTGGACACACCTGGAGCCCCTGGACACACCTGTGTCACCTGGACACACCTGTAACACCTGGCTCACCTGGAGCCCCTGGACACACCTGTGTCACCTGGCTCACCTGGAGCCCCTGGACACACCTGTGTCACCTGGACACACCTGTGTGTCACCTGGACTTACCTGTCACCTGGCTCACCTGGAGCCCCTGGACACACCTGTAACACCTGGAAACACCTAAAGCCCCTGGACACACCTGTGTCACCTGGACACACCTGTGTCACCTGGACACACCTGTGTGTCACCTGGCTCACCTGGAGCCCCTGGACACACCTGTGTCACCTGGAACACACCTGTGTCACCTAGACACACCTGTGTCACCTGGAACACACCTGTGTCACCTAGACACACCTGTGTCACCTGGATGCACCTGTGTCACCTGGATGCACCTGTGTCACCTGGACACACCTGTGTCACCTTGACACACCTGTGTCACCTGGAACACACCTGTGTCACCTGGATGCACCTGTGTCACCTGGACACACCTGAAGCCCCTGGACACAACTGTATCACCTGGACACACCTGTGTCACCTGGCTCACCTGGAGCCCCTGGACACACCTGTGTTATCTGGACACACCTGTGTCACCTGGCTCACCTGGAGCCCCTGGACTCACCTGTGTCACCTGGCTCACCTGGAGCCCCTGGACACACCTGTGTTATCTGGACACACCTGTAACACCTGGCTCACCTTTGTCACCTCGACACACCTGTGTCGCCTGGCTCACCTGTAACACCTGGCTCACCTGTGTCACCTGGAACACCTGTGTCACCTCGACACACCTGTGTCACCTGGCTCACCTGTGTCACCTCGACACACCTGTGTCACTTGGCTCACCTGTAACACCTGGCTCACCTGTGTCACCTGGAACGCCTGTAGCCCACCCCAGCCCCACATGCAGCCCCCCCCCCCCCCCCCCCAGCTCACCTGTATCCTCACCTGTACTCCCAGGACACACCTGTACACCCAGCATACACACCTGAGAACAGCTATACACACTCATACACACCTGTACCCACCTGTACCCACCTGAGCACACCTGTACACACCTGAGTACACACCTGAGCACACCTGTACACACCCATACACACCTGTACACACCTGAGCACTCAACTGAGCACACACCTGAGCACACACCTGAGCACTCACCTGTAGCCCACCAGCTCGAAGCAGGTGCTCTCCAAGTGCTGCGAGCAGAAGTAGATGTATTTGGAGCTCACCTGAGCACACCTGTACTCACCTGTACACACCCATACACACCTGAGCACACCTGTACTCACCTGTACACACCTGTACACACCCATACACACCCATACACACACCTGAGCACACCTGTACTCACCTGTACACACCCATACACACCTGTACTCACCTGTACACACCCATACACACCCATACACACCTGTACACACCCATACACACCTGTACACACCTGTACACACCCATACACACCTGAGCACACACCTGAGCACACCTGTACCCACCTGTACACACCCATACACACCTGTACACACCTGTACACACCCATACACACCCATACACACACCTGAGCACACCTGTACCCACCTGTAGCCCACCAGCTCGAAGCAGGTGCTCTCGAAGTGCTGGGAGCAGAAGTAGATGTATTTGGAGCTCACCTGTACCCACCTGTACACACCCATACACACCTGTACACACCCATACACACCTGAGCACACACCTGAGCACACCTGTACACACCCATACACACCTGAGCACACACCTGAGCACACCTGAGCACTCACCTGTAGCCCACCAGCTCGAAGCAGGTGCTCTCGAAGTGCTGGGAGCAGAAGTAGATGTATTTGGAGCTCACCTGAGCACACCTGTACCCACCTGTAGCCCACCAGCTCGAAGCAGGTGCTCTCGAAGTGCTGCGAGCAGAAGTAGATGTATTTGGAGCTCACCTGTACCCACCTGTACCCACCCATACACACCTGTACCCACCTGTACACACCTGTACCCACCTGTACACACCCATACACACCTGTACACACCTGTACCCACCTGTAAACACCTGTACCCACCTGTACTCACCTGTACACACCCATACACACCTGTACTCACCTGTACACACCCATACACACCCGTACTCACCTGTACTCACCTGTACCCACCTGTACACACCTGAGCACACACCTGAGCACACCTGTACACACCCATACACACCTGTACCCACCTGTACACACCCATACACACCCATACACACCTGTACACACCCATACACACCCATACACACACCTGAGCACACCTGTACCCACCTGTACCCCACCAGCTCGAAGCAGGTGCTCTCGAAGTGCTGCGAGCAGAAGTAGATGTATTTGGAGCTCACCTGAGCACACCTGTACCCAGCTGTACACACCCATACACACCCATACACACCTGTACACACCTGAGCACACCTGAGCACACACCTGAGCACACCTGTACCCACCTGTAGCCCACCAGCTCGAAGCAGGTGCTCTCGAAGTGCTGGGAACAGAAGTAGATGTATTTGGAGCTCACCTGTACCCACCTGTACCCACCCATACACACCTGTACTCACCTGTACACACCCATACACACCTGAGCACACACCTGAGCACACACCTGAGCACACCTGTACCCACCTGTAGCCCACCAGCTCGAAGCAGGTGCTCTCGAAGTGCTGCGAGCAGAAGTAGATGTATTTGGAGCTCACCTGTACCCACCTGTACCCACCTGTACACACCTGTACACACCCATACACACCCATACACACCTGAGCACACCTGTACCCACCTGTACCCAACCAGCTCGAAGCAGGTGCTCTCGAAGTGCTGCGAGCAGAAGTAGATGTATTTGGAGCTCACCTGTACCCACCTGTACACACCCATACACACCTGTACACACCCATACACACCTGAGCACACACCTGAGCACACCTGTACACACCCATACACACCTGAGCACACACCTGAGCACACCTGAGCACTCACCTGTAGCCCACCAGCTCGAAGCAGGTGCTCTCGAAGTGCTGGGAGCAGAAGTAGATGTATTTGGAGCTCACCTGAGCACACCTGTACACACCTGAGCACACCCATACACACACCTGAGCACACCTGAGCACTCACCTGTACCCAACCAGCTCGAAGCAGGACTGCTCAAAGTGCTGGGAACAGAAGTAGATGTATTTGGAGCTCACCTGTACCCACCTGTACCCACCCATACACACCCATACACACCTGAGCACACACCTGAGCACTCACCTGTAGCCCACCAGCTCGAAGCAGGTGCTCTCGAAGTGCTGCGAGCAGAAGTAGATGTATTTGGAGCTCACCTGTACCCACCTGTACACACCCATACACACCCATACACACCTGTACACACCCATACACACCCATACACACCCATACACACACCTGAGCACACCTGTACCCACCTGTAGCCCACCAGCTCGAAGCAGGTGCTCTCGAAGTGCTGGGAGCAGAAGTAGATGTATTTGGAGCTGGGGTCCCAGCGCCCCCCCCCGGCCGGGTCCCGCCGCCGGCTGTTCTCCAACCACTGCGCCCGCCGGGGGTCGTCCCGCCGCGGCAGCCTGGGGACAGGGACAGTGGGGACATTAACGGGGACATGGGGACACTGAGGGGACATGGGGACATCGGGGACACTGGGGACACTGAGGGGACATTGCATGGGGACACTGCCACTGCGCCCGCCGGGGGTCGTCCCGCCGCGGCAGCCTGGGGACATGGGGACAATGGGGACATTAACGGGGACATGGGGACATCGGGGACATTGGGGACACTGAGGGGACATGGGGACAGCAATGGGGACACTGCCACTGCGCCCGCCGGGGGTCATCCCGCCGCGGCAGCCTGGGGACATGGGGACATTAATGGGGACACTGGGGACACTGAGGGGACATCGGGGACATCGGGGACATTGGGGACAGCAATGGGGACACTGCCACTGCGCCCGCCGGGGGTCATCCCGCCGCGGCAGCCTGGGGACATGGGGACATTAATGGGGACACTGGGGACACTGAGGGGACATCGGGGACATCGGGGACATTGGGGACAGCAATGGGGACACTGCCACTGCGCCCGCCGGGGGTCGTCCCGCCGCGGCAGCCTGGGGACAGTGACAGTGGGGACATTAGCGGGGACATGGGGACATTGAGGGGACATGGGGACATTGGGGACACGGGACACTGAGGGGACATGGGGACACTGGGGACACTGAGGGGACACTGCCACTGTGCCCGCCGGGGGTTGTCACACCACAGCAGCCTGGGGACAGTGGGGACATCAATGGAGACATCAGTGGGGACACAGGGACATCAATGGGGACAATGGGGACATTAACGGGGACATGGCGGACACTGGGACAGCAACAGGGACATGGGGACACTGGGGACATTGCGTGGGGACATCAGTGGGGACATCAATGGGGACATCAATGGGGACACTGGGGACACTGTGTGGGGACTCTGTACGGGGACAGGGACATTGCGTAGGGACAGCAGTGGGGACACTGGGGACACTGGGTGGGGACACTGGGTGGGGACAGGGACATTGCGTGGGGACAGCAATGGGGACACTGGGGACAGAGAGGGGACACTGTGTGGGGACACTGTACGAGGACAGGGACATTGTGTGGGGACAGCAATGGGGACATTGGGGACACTGCGTGGGGACAGGGACATTGGGGACCACGCCCACCGGGGGTCGTCCTGCCGCGGCAGCTGGGGACATGGGGACAGTGACAGGGACACTGGGACAGCAACAGGGACATGGGGACAGTGACAGGGACATTGGGGACACTGAGGGGACATGGGGACACTGAGGGGACATTGGGGACACTGGGACAGCAACAGGGACATGGGGACACCAACAGGGACATGGGGACACTGAGGGGACAGCAGGGACACTGGGGACACCAACAGGAACACTGGGGACACTGAGGGGACATGGGGACACTGTATGGGGACCTTGGGGACATTGGGGACAGGTATATGGGCAGAGGGCACACGTGAGGGGACACGAGAGGGCGGGGACATGGGGGACACAGGTGGCACAAGTGACAGAGGTGACACAGGTGGCACACAGTGACACAGATGGCACAGGTGACAGAGGTGGCACAGGTGATGGGTGACAGGTCACAAAGGTGACACAAGTGACACAGGTGACACGGGTGACAGAGGTCACACACAGGTCACACACAGGTGACACAGTGACACACACAGGTGACACACAGGTGGCACACAGGTGGCACACAGCTGAGCCGCCAGGGCTGAACCCTCCCCCCCCCCCCGCACACCTGGGAATGGAACGGTCCGGCCAGGCCCTTACAGGGGGACAGGGCCGAACCATCCCTCAAACGGGGGGGGACAAACACACCTGGGACACCCTGGGACAGCCCATTGCTTCAAGGGGGGGGACGGACACACCTGGGACAGCCCAGACACACCTGGGACAGTCCATTCCTTGGTGGGGGGGGAGGTGACACCTGGGACAGCCCATTGCCGGGGGTGGGGGGAGGTGACACCTGGGACAGCCCATTCTTTAGGGGGGGTGTGACAGCTGGGACAGCCATTGCTACGGACAGGTAACACCTGGAACAGTCCATTCCTGAGGAGGGGGTGACACCTGGGACAGCCCATTCCTGAGGAGGGGGTGACACCTGGGACACCTGGGACAGTCCATTCCTGAGGGGGGGGGGGTGACACCTGGGACACCTGGGACAGTCCATTCCTGAGGGGGGGGGGGGGTGACACCTGGGACACCTGGGACAGTCCATTCCTGAGGAGGGGGTGACACCTGGGACACCTGGGACAGTCCATTCCTGAGGGGGGGGGGTGACACCTGGGACACCTGGGACAGTCCATTCCTGAGGAGGGGGTGACACCTGGGACAGTCCATTCCTGAGGAGGGGGTGACACCTGGGACACCTGGGACAGTCCATTCCTGAGGAGGGGGTGACACCTGGGACAGTCCATTCCTGAGGGGGGCGGGCTGCCAGCCGTTGCTAAGGGGAGGTGACAGCGGTGACAGGAAGGCGGACACGGTGGCTGCGGGGGCTCGGCGGGGCGGGGGGTGTCCCTGCCCTCCCCGGGGGTCGCTCACCGGTGGAAGGAGATGCCTCTGCCGCGCGTGTCGCGGGTGTCGCGGGTGCAGCAGCCGGCGGCGGAGCAGTGCCGGGGCATCTGCGGGTACACGGGTGTCACTGAGCCCCCCAAAACCCCGGGACACCCCGAACCCCCTCGGTGTCACCCCTGAGCCCCCCCGGCCCCTCCCCCCTCGGCGCGGCCCTGCCCCCCCCACTCCCTCTCGCACGGCCTGCCCCGCTCCCCCCCCGCAACGGGCCTGACATCTCCCCATAACGGCCTGACCCGCCTCCGCGCGCCCCCTCCCGTCCCGCTCGGCCGCTTTTTCCCGCTTTTTGCCCGTTTTCCCCCGGTTTTGCCCCGTTTCCCCCCCCCCCTTTCCGGGCCCCACCTCGGCGCTCCCATCCCGCCGCCGCCGCGGCCTCCCCGGAAGTCTCGCGAGAACTCGCGGGGGCCGCGAGAACGGCGCCCGCCGGCCGAGGCCGCGCCCCATTTGGATGCCGCGCTGTGATTGGTCAGATGAGCCGCGCCCCCGCCTCATTAGCTATGCAAGCCCCGCCCCTCCCCGCCGCGTTTTCGCGCGCCCTCCCGACGGCTTTTGGGGGGATTTTGGGGGGTTTTGGGGATTTTTGGGGGGTTTTGGGGGATTTTGGGGGATTTCACCGCCCCAGTTGGAATAAAAAGGGTCTTGCCCACCCCCCCGAACAGACTGCGGAGGGTTTGGAGAAACCGTGGGGTTTTATTGCGGGGTTTCAGCCCCCACAATAAGGATAACGACAGTTTTGGGGTGACCCAGCGGATTTTGGGGTCTCTTGGGGGGTTTTGGGGGATTTCACCCCCCAAGTGGGATAAAAAGGGTCTTGCCCACCCCCCCGAGCAGACTGGGGGGGTTTGGAGAGATCCTGGGGGGTTTCAGCCCCCCCAGTCGGGGTTTAGACAGTTTTGGGGTATCCCAGCAGATTTGGGGGGATTTGGGGGGATTTCACCCCAAAAAACGGCGCAGAGTTGTTTTTGGGGTCCCTCCCCCCCGCTCTGGGGTCTCTGAGCCTCTCCAGACTCCGGAATATTCCAATCCCCCCCAAACTCAGCACGGGCCCCCCCAAAAGGGACCGAGGGTGGTCCCAAACCCCCCCGACCCCAAAATCGGGGAGGGACCCCCAAATCCCTTCTTGGGGGCGCGGCCCCCCCGGCTTTGGGGTCCCTCCCCGGTTTTGGGGTCCCCTCCCGGTTTTGGGGTCCCTCCCCGGTTTTGGGGACCCTCTGGAGGCGCCCCAATGGCTTTGGGGACCCCCGCCCCAAATCCCCCCGGGGGGGTTCAGGGTCAGGGTCGGGGTTTTGGGGCGCGTTTTGGGGTCGGGGGGTTCAGGGGGTGCGCCCAGCGCTGGGGGCGGGGCCTGGGTGGGCGTGGCCGCTGTCGCCGCTGTCGCTGTCGCCGCTGTCGCTGTCGCTGTCGCTGTCGCTGTCGCTGTCGCGCAGCATCCGCCGCACCGTGCGGGACAGGTTCATGGGGTCACACCTGGGGGGGACGGGGTGAGACCCCACAGACCCCACAGGGACCCCACAGACCCCACAGGGATCCCATAAACTCCACAGACCCCACAGGGACCCCACAGGGACCCCAATACCCCACAGAGACCCCACAGACCCCACAGGGACCCCAATATCCCACAGAGACCCCACAGACCCCACAGGGACCCCAATATCCCACAGAGACCCCATAGATCCCATAGAGACTCCCAATACCCCACAGAGACCCCACAGAGACCCCACAGACCCCATAGATCACATAGAGACCCCCAACATCCCACAGAGACCCACAGAGACCCCACAGACCCCACAGGGACCCCACAGACCCCACAGAGACCCCACAGACCCCACAGGGACCCCCAATACCCCACAGAGACCCCACAGACCCCACAGACCCCACAGGGACCCCACAGGGACCCCACAGACCCCACAGACCCCACAGAGACCCCACAGACCCCACAGGGACCCCCAATACCCCACAGAGACCCCACAGACCCCACAGACCCCACAGGGACCCCACAGGGACCCCGATACCCCACAGAGACCCCACAGACCCCACAGGGATCCCAATACCCCACAGAGACCCACAGAGACCCCACAGACCCCACAGGGACCCCACAGACCCCACAGGGACCCCAATACCCCACAGAGACCCCACAGGGACCCCAATATCCCATAGAGACCCCACGGACCCCATAGATCCCATAGGGACCCCATAAACCCCACAGAGATCCCTAGATCCCATAGAGACCCCCAATACCCCACAGAGACCCCACAGACACCCCACAGATCACATAGAGACCCCCAACATCCCACAGAGACCCACAGAGACCCCACAGACCCCACAGGGATCCCAATACCCCACAGAGACCCCACAGACCCCATAGATCCCATAGGGACCCCGATATCCCACAGACCCTACAGAGACCCCACAGACCCCACAGGGACCCCATAAACCCCACAGAGACCCTACAGACCCCATAGACCCCACAGGGACCCCAATACCCCACAGGGATCCCAATACCCCACAGAGACCCCACGGACCCCATAGATCCCATAGGGACCCCAATATCCCACAGAGACCCCATAGATCCCATAGAGACCCCCAATACCCCACAGAGACCCCACAGACCCCACAGACCCCACAGGGACCCCCAATATCCCATAGAGACCCCACAGACCCCACAGACCCCATAGGGACTCCATAGGGACCCCAATATCCCATAAACCCCACAGACCCCAAAGACCCCATAGGGACCCCAATATCCCATACAGACCCCACAGACCCCACAGACCCCATAGGGACCCCAATATCCCATAGAGACCCCACAGACCCCATAGGGACCTCACAGACCCCACAGACCCCACAGACCCCACAGACCCCACAGACCCCAATATCCCATAAACCCCACAGACCCCACAGACCCCAATATCCCATAAACCCCACAGACCCCACAGACCCCATAGGGACCCCACAGACCCCATAGGGACCCCCCACACCCCCCAGACCCCCCAGACCCCATAGGGACCCCATAGGGACCCCGGTACCCCCCAGACCCCCATCCCATAGGGGCCCAGGGCTCTATGGGCTCTGTAGGGTCCACAGGGGCTCTGTGGGGTCTGTAGGGTCTCTATAGGATTTCCATAGGGTCTCTACTGGTTCTATAGGTCTCTATAGGCCCCGCAGTGTCTCTATAGGGTCTAGAGGGTCTCTATAGGGTCTATGGGTTCTACAGGGTCTCTATAGGGTCTCTATAGGGTCTCTATAGGGTTTATAGGGTCTCTATAGGCTCGATAGGGTCTCTATAGGTTCTATAGGTCTCTATAGGGTTCTATAGGGTCTCTATAGGGTTCTGTAGGGTCTCTATGGGGTCTCTATAGGGTTTATAGGGGTTCTATAGGGTCTCTATGGGGTCTAGAGGGTCTCTATAGGGTCTATGGGTTCTACAGGGTCTCTATAGGGTCTCCAGGGATGTCTATGGGTTCTATGGGGTCTCTAGGGTCTATTGGGTCTATAGGGTCTCTATAGGGTTCTATAGAGTCTCTATGGGATCTCTATAGGGTTTATAGGGGTTTTACAGGGTCTCTATAGGGTCTCTATAGGGTCTCTATAGGGTCTCCAGGGATGTCTATGGGTTCTATGGGGTCTCTAGGGTCTATTGGGTCCATAGGGTCTCTATAGGGTGTCCATAGGGTCCATAGGGTCTGTATAGGGTCTATAGGGTCACTATAGGATCTCCATAGGGTGTCCATAGTGTGTCCATAGGATCACCATAGGGTCTCTGTTGGGTGTCTATAGGGTGTCCATAGGGTGTCCATAGGGTGTCTATAGGGTCTATAGGGTGTCCATAGGGTCTCTATAGGATCTATAGGGTCACTATAGGCTCTCTATAGGGTGTCCATAGGGTGTCCATAGGGTCTATAGGGTGTCCATAGGGTCACTATAGGGTCTATAGGGTGTCCATAGGGTGTCCATAGGGTGTTCATAGGGTCTATAGGGTCACTATAGGGTCTCTACAGGGTCCATAGGGTGTCCATAGGGTGTCCATAGGGTGTCCATTGGGTGTCCATAGGGTCTATAGGGTCTATAGGGTGTCCATAGGGTGTCCATAGGGTGTCCATAGGGTGTCCATAGGGTCTATAGGGTGTCCATAGGGTGTCCATAGGGTGTCCATAGGGTCTATAGGGTCTATAGGGTGTCCATAGGGTGTCCATAGGGTGTCCATAGGGTGTCCATAGGGTCTATAGGGTCTATAGGGTGTCCATAGGGTGTCCATAGGGTGTCCATAGGGTGTCCATAGGGTGTCCATAGGGTCGCTATAGGGTCTCTGTAGGGTCTATAGGGTGTCCATAGGATCTATAGGGTCACTATAGGGTCACTATAGGGTCTCTATAGGGTCTCTAGGGTGTCTCTGGGGTGTCTATAGGGTGCCAGCCCCACCTGAGCCGTGCCCTGAGCCGCGCCCTCAGCCGCGCCGTGGTGGCGGCGCCGTCCCCGACGGCCTCGAGCTCCCGGCGCAGGCGGCGCCCCTGGGCCAGCGCCCGGGCGGTGACAGCGGCCACCGCGGCCACCTGCCGGGCCACCAGCTGGGCAGCCACCTCTGCAGAGCGGGCCTGGGGACATGGGGACATGGGGACATCATTAGGGACATGGGGACATCATTGGGGACATCATTGGGGACATGGGGACATCATTGGGGACATGGGGACATCATTGGGGACATGGGGACATTGGGGACATCATTGGGGACAGCGGCCACCGCAGCCACCTGCCGGGCCACCTGCTGGGCAGCCACCTCTGCAGAGCGGGCCTGGGGACATGGGGACATCATTGGGGACATTGGGGACAGCGGCCACCGCGGCCACCTGCTGGGCCACCAGCTGGGCAGCTGTGTCTGCCACACGGGCCTGGGGACATGGGGACATGGGGACATCATTGGGGACATGGGGACATCATTGGGGACATCATTGGGGACACTGGGGACATTGAGGACATCACTGGGGACACTGGGGACATTGGGGACACTGGGGACACTGGGGACATTGGGGACACTGGGGGGATTGGGGACATTGGGGACCTTGGGGACATTGGGGACAGTGGGGACACTGGGGACATTGGGGACACTGGGGACACTGGGGACATTGGGGACACTGGGGACATGGGGACACTGGGGACATTGGGGACATCACTGGGGACACTGGGGACAGTGGGGACACTGGGGACGGGGCCCGGGTGACACGGGGATGGTGCCACCGGGCACTGGGACGTGGGGACACAGGGGGGACATGGAGGTGTAGGGGGACAGCGGGGGACACAAAGTGACAGTGAGTGACAGTGAGTGACAGTGAGTGACAGTGAGTGACAGTGAGTGGCAGGAGGTGACAGTGAGTGACAGTGAGTGACAGGAGGTGACAGTGAGTGGCAGGAGGGGGCATGAGGTGACAGGACATGACAGCAGGTGGCAGCAGGTGACAGTAAATGACAGCACATGACGGAGGTGGCAGAAGGTGACAGTAAGTGACAATAGGTGACAATAGGTGACAAAAAGTGACACAGGTGACACACAGTGACCCACAGGTGACCCAGGTGACACAGGTGACACACAGGTGGCACACAGGTGACACAAAGTGACACACAGTGACACAGAGGTGACCCAGGTGACACAGAGGTGACACACAGTGACACAGGTGACACAGAGGTGACACACAGTAACACACAGTGATGCACAGGTGGCACAGGTGACACAGAGGTGGCACACAGGTGACACACAGGTGACACAGAGGTGACACACAGTGACACAGGTGACACAGGTGACGCACAGGTGACACACAGGTGACACACAGTGACACAGGTGACACACAGGTGACACCCAGGTGACACACAGTGACACAGAGGTGACACACAGGTGACACACAGGTGACACACAGGTGACACAGAGGTGGCACACAGTGACACACAGGTGACACACAGGTGACACAGAGGTGACACACAGTGACACACAGTGACGCACAGGTGACACAGGTGACCCAGGTGACACACAGTGACACACAGGTGACACACAATGACACACAGGTGACACACATTGACACAGGTGACACACAGTGACACACAGTGACACAGGTGACACACAGGTGACACAGGTGACACAGGTGACACACAGGTGACACACAGTGACACACAGTGACACACAAGGGACACACAGTCCCACACAGGTGACACAGGTGACACACAGGTGACACAGGTGACACAGAGGTGACACAGAGGTGGCACACAGGTGATGCACAGGTGACACACAGTGACACAGGTGACACACAGTGACACAGAGGTGACACAGAGGTGACACAGAGGTGACACACAGGTGACACACAGTGACACACAGGTGACAAAGGTGACCCAGGTGACACAGAGGTGACACAGAGGTGGCACACAGGTGATACACAGGTGACACACAGGTGACAAAGGTGACCCAGGTGACACCCAGGTGACACACAGTGACACAGGTGACACAGAGGTGACACAGAGGTGACACACAGTGACACCCAGCTGACACACAGTGACACAGGTGACACCCAGGTGACACCCAGGTGACCCCCAGGTGTCCCAGGCAGGTCGCACCTGCTGCCGGTATCTCTCCCCCCGCAGCCGCTGCTCCTCGGCCTCGGCCGCCAACAGCCGCAGGCGGCGCCCGGTGACCCGGGCGGAGCGGGACAGCGCCAGCCGCGCCCTGCGGGGACAGCACTGTCACCTGGGTCACCTGGGTCACACCTGGGTCACCCTTGGGTCACCCGTGGGTCACCCGTGTCCCCCTGTGCGCCCCCGCCCCCCCGTGTCCCCTCTGTCCGCTCTGTCCCCCTGTACCCCCGGTGTCCCCCGTACCGCCACGGGCCCCCTGTCACCCCCGTGTCCCCCCTGTGCCCCCCTCTGTCCCACCGTGTCCCCCCATGACCCCCTGCTGTCCCCACTTGTCCCCCAATGTCCCCCCCCCCGTGTCCCCCCTCTGTCCCGCCTGCCCCCAATGTCCCCTGTCCCCCCCGTCCCCTCCTGTCCCCCCCGTCCCCTGTCCCCCTGTCCCCTGTCCCCTGTCCCCCCCCTGTCCCCCCTGTCCCCCGTCCCCCCCCTGTCCCCCCCCGTCCCCTGTCCCCCTGTCCCCTGTCCCCTCCTGTCCCCTGTCCCCTTTTCCCCTCTGTCCCCCCTGTCCCCTGTCCCCTGTCCCCCCTGTCCCCCCCTGTCCCCCCCTGTCCCCCCCGTCCCCTGTCCCCTGTCCCCTGTCCCCTGTCCCCCTGTCCCCCCCTGTCCCCCCCTGTCCCCTGTCCCCCCCGTCCCCTGTCCCCCCTGTCCCCCCCTGTCCCCCTGTCCCCCCCGTCCCCCCCTGTCCCCTGTTCCCCCCGTCCCCTCCTGTCCCCCTGTCCCCTGTCCCCCCCTGTCCCCCCTGTCCCCTGTCCCCTGTCCCCCTGTCCCCTGTCCCCCCTGTCCCCCCCTGTCCCCCCTGTCCCCTGTCCCCTGTCCCCGCTGTCGCTGACCCCGCCTCTCTCCGCAGCAGCTCCTGCAGGTGCGCGCAGCGGGCGCGCAGGGCGGGCTCGGGACCACCGGGACCACCGGGGACACCGAGGACACCGAGGCCATCGAGGACACCGAGACCATCGGGGACACTGGGGACACCGAGGCCATCGAGCACATCGGGGACACCGAGGGTCTCAAGGGTCCCGGTGGTCTCTGTGGTCTCGGGGGTCCCGATGGTCTCGAGGGTCCCGGGGGTCTCGGGGGTGGTCCCGGGGGTCTCGGGGGTGGTCCCGGGGGTCTCGGTGGTGCCGGGGGTCCCGAGGGTCTCGGGGGTCTCGGGGTTGGTCTCGGTGGTCTCGGTGGTCCCGGGGCTCCCGGGGGTCCCGCGATGGTCTCGGTGGTCTCCGTGGTCCTGAGGGTCCCGGGGGTCTCGGGGTTGGTCTCGGTGGTCTCGGTGGTCCCGAGGGTCTCGGTGGTGTCGAGGGTCTCGGTGGTCCCGGGGGTCCCGGGGGTCCCGGGGGGGTCCCGCGGCGGCCGCAGCCGCTCCCGGAGCCGCCGCTGCTCCTGCGCCAGCCGGGCCCGCGCCACCTGCGCGTCCTGAGCCCGCGAGCCCGCGGCCAGCAGCGCCCGGCACAGCTCCTCCACCTGCGGCAGGTGAGACAGGGCTCCATGGCACCCATGGCACCCCTGGCACCACACCTGTGCCCATGGCACCCACACCTGTGCCCATAACCAGCAGCGCCCGGCGCAGCTCCTCCACCTGCGGCAGGTGAGACAGGGCACCATGGCACCCCTGGCACCCCTGGCACCCACACCTGTGCCCAGGGCACCCCTGGCACCCACACCTGTGCCCAGGGCACCCACACCTGTGCCCATGGCACCCACACCTGTGCCCAGGGCACCCACACCTGTGCCCATAACCAGCAGCGCCCGGCGCAGCTCCTCCACCTGCGACAGGTGAGACACGGCTCCATGGCACCCCTGGCACCCCTGGCACCACACCTGTGCCCATGGTACTCCTGGCACCCACACCTGTGCCCATGGTACCCCTGGCACCCACACCTGTGCCCAGGGCACCCACACCTGTGCCCATAACCAGCAGCGCCCGGCGCAGCTCCTCCACCTGCGGCAGGTGAGACACGGCTCCATGGCACCCCTGGCACCCCTGGCACCACACCTGTGCCCATGGCACCACACCTGTGCCCAGGGCACCCACACCTGTGCCCATAACCAGCAGCGCCCGGCGCAGCTCCTCCACCTGCGGCAGGTGAGACAGGGCTCCATGGCACCCCTGGCACCCCTGGCACCACACCTGTGCCCATGGTACCCCTGGCACCTACACCTGTGCCCAGGGCACCCACACCTGTGCCCATAACCAGCAGTGCCCACCACAGCTCCTCCACCTGCGGCAGGTGAGACAGGGCACCATGGCACCCCTGGCACCACACCTGTGCCCATGGTACCCCTGGCACCCACACCTGTGCCCAGGGCACCCCATGGCACCACACCTGTGCCCATGGTACCCCTGGCACCCACACCTGTGCCCGGGGCACCCACACCTGTGCCCATGGTACCCCTGGCACCCACACCTGTGCCCATAACCAGCAGCGCCCGGCGCAGCTCCTCCACCTGCGACAGGTGAGACAGGGCACCATGGCACCCCTGGCACCCCTGGCACCCACACCTGTGCCCAGGGCACCCACACCTGTGCCCATAACCAGCAGTGCCCACCACAGCTCCTCCACCTGCCGCAGGTGAGACAGGGCTCCATGGCACCCCTGGCACCCCTGGCACCCACACCTGTGCCCGGGGCACCCACACCTGTGGCCATAACCAGCAGCGCCCGGCGCAGCTCCTCCACCTGCCGCAGGTGAGACAGGGCACCATGGCACCCCTGGCACCCCCTGGCACCCACACCTGTACCCATGGTACCCATGGCACCCACACCTGTGCCCATGGCACCCACACCTGTGCCCGGGGCACCCACACCTGTGCCCATAACCAGCAGTGTCCGCCTCAGCTCCTCCATCCCCAGGAAAGTGGGGTCAGGGCCTAAACGTGTCCCCATGTCCCCCAGGTGTCCTCCCAGGTGTGCCCATGTTCCCCCAGGTGTCCCCAGGTGTGCCCATGTCCCCCAGGTGTCCCCCCAGGTGCCCCCATGTCCCCCATGTCCCCCAGGTGTCCTCAGGTGTCCCCACCTGTCCCAGCCACTGCCCCAGCCACTCCCGCAGGTCCCCCCCATGTCCCCCCAGGTGTCCCCAGGTGTGTCCCCAGGTGTGTCCCCACCTGTCCCAGCCGCTCCCGCAGGTGTCCCCATGTCCCCCATGTCCCCCCAGGTGTGTCCCCACCTGTCCCAGCCACTCCCGCAGGTCCCCGTTGTGCTCCCGCTGGTCCCCCCATGTCCCCCCAGGTGTCCCCAGGTGTCCCCACCTGTCCCAGCCGCTGCCATAGCCACTCCCTTCACGTCCCTCATGTCCCCCCAGGTGTCCCCATGTCCCCCAGGTGTCCCCAGGTGTCCCCACCTGTCGCCTCCTGTCCCAGCCTCTCCCGCAGGTCCCCCCATGTCCCCCAGGTGTCCCAGGTGTCCCCAGGTGTTCCAGCCGCTGTCCCAGCCGCTCCCGCAGGTCCCCCCAGGTGTCCCCATGTCCCCCCATGTGTCCCATGTCCCCCCAGGTGTCCCATATCTCCCAGGTGTCCCCCCAGGTGTGTCCCCACCTCTCCCAGCGGCTCCTGCAGGTCGCCCCAGGTGTCTCATGTCCCCCAGGTGTCCCAGGTGTCCCCACCTGTCCCAGCCGGTGTCCCAGCCGCTCCCGCAGGTGCCCCCATGTCCCCACCTGTCCCCCATGCCCCCCAGGTGTCCCAGGTGTCCCCACCTGTCCCAGCCGCTGCCCCAGCCGCTCCCGCAGGTGCCCCCATGTCCCCCCAGGTGTCCCCAGGTGTCCCCACCTGTCCCAGCCGCTCCCGCAGGTGCCGGTTGTGCTCCTGCACCTCCCCCAATGTCCCCCATGCCCCCCAAGTCCCCCATGCCCCCCATGTCCCCCAGGTGTCCCCATGTCCCCCAGGTGTCCCCACCTGTCCCAGCCGCTGCCCCAGCCGCTCCCGCAGGTGCCCCCATGCCCCCCATGTCCCCCAGGTGTCCCCACCTGTCCCAGGCGCTGCCCCAGCCGCTCCCGCAGGTGCCCCCATGTCCCCCATGTCCCCCAGGTGTCCCCACCTGTCCCAGCCGCTGTCCCAGCCGCTCCCGCAGCTCCCCCCATGTCCCCCAGGTGTCCCCAGGTGTCCCAGCCGCTGTCCCAGCCGCTCCCGCAGGTGCCCCCATGCCCCCCAGGTGTCCCCATGCCCCCCAGGTGTCCCCATGTCCCCCAGGTGTCCCCACCTGTCCCAGCCGCTGTCCCAGCCGCTCCCGCAGGTGCCCCCATGTCCCCCATGCCCCCCAGGTGTCCCCATGTCCCCCAGGTGTCCCCACCTGTCCCAGCCGCTGTCCCAGCCGCTCCCGCAGCTCCCCCCATACCCCCATGTCCCCCAGGTGTCCCCATGTCCCCCAGGTGTCCCCACCTGTCCCAGCCGCTGTCCCAGCCGCTCCCGCAGGTGCCGGTTGCGCTCCCGCAGCTCCTCCAGCGCCGCCTGCAGCGCCGCGGGGTCACCGCAGGGGGCGCTGCGGGGACAGGGAGGGGACATGGGGGGACATGGGGGGGACAGAGAGGGGACATGGGGGGGACATGGGGACATGGGGACAAATGGGGGACATGGGGGACATATAGGGGGACGTGGGGGGGACATGGGGGGATATGGGGGGGACATGGGGGACATGGGGGATATAGGGGACATAGGGGACATATGGGACACGGGGACATACAGGGGACGTAGGGGGGACATGGGGGAACATGGGGGACGTGGGAGAGACATATGGGGACATATGGGGGATATAGGGGACATGGGGGACATATGGGACACGGGGACATACAGGGGACATAGGGGGGACATGGGGGGGACATGGGGGGACATAGGGGGGATATAGGGGACATGGGGGACATATGGGACACGGGGACATACAGGGGACATGGGGACATAGGGGGGACATGGGGGGGACATGGGGTCATATGGGGACATATGGGGACATATGGGGGATATGGGACATAGGGGACATACAGGTGACATAGTGGGGACATGGGGGGACATGGGGGGGACATGGGGGACATGGGGACATAGGGGACATATGGGGGATATAGGGGACATACAGGGGACATATGGGGGGACATGGGGGACATGGGGACATAGGGGACATATGGGGGATATAGGGGACATGGGGACATGGGGACATATGGGACTCGGGGACATACAGGGGACATAGGGGGGGACATGGGGGGGACATAGGGGGGACATTGAGGGGGATATAGGGGTGACATAGGGGATATGGGGGACATGGGGGGGACACGGGGACATACGGGGACATTGGGGGACATATGGGGGATATAGGGGACATGAGGACATATGGGGGACATGGGGGACATAGGGGGGACATAGGGAGGCTATAGGGGACATGGGGACATAGGGGGGCTATAGGGGACATGTAGCGACCTATAGGGGCTATAGGGACCTATGGGGGACATAGAGGGACACATAGGGGACATGGGGACATATGGGGGCTATAGGGGACACCAGGGACATGGAGGGACCTGTAGGGGACATATGGAGGCTGTAGGGGACACCCTGGGACCGTCGGCCCTGGAGGAGGCGTGGCCGAGCTCACCTGGGCGGGGGGGCGTGGCCGAACTCGGCCGCCACCTGGTCGCGCTCCTGCTCCGCCCGGCGCCGGGAATGCTGGGCTGCCCGCACCGCCTGTGGGCGGGGCCAACGTGGACACGCCCATAGCCACGCCCACAGCCAGAGACACGCCCACCAGCTGCTTTAGCCCTGCCCATTATTCCATAGCCCCACCCCCAGCAGCAACAGCCCCGCCCTTATGTGATTAGCCCCACCCACATGTTGTTATAGCCCCTCCCATTGGTCCTTAGCCCCGCCCCAAGTACAGTGGCCACGCCCATTGCTCCTTAGCCCCGTCCCAAACGCAATAGCCCCGCCCATTAGTCCTTAGCCACTCCCACAGGCTGCTATAGCCCCGCCCATTGGTCCTTAGCCCCTCCCCAGCTGCAAAAGTACCGCCCATCGCCCATGGCCCCTCCCCTCGCCTTAGCCCCGCCCACCTGTCGCAGCCGCTCCAGCTCCGCCCCCCGGGCCCGGCACTGAGACTCCGCCTCCTGCGCCCGGAGCTCCGCCCCCACCTTGGCAGCGCGAGCGGCCTCCAGCTCCCCCCACAGCACCTGCCCCGCCTCCTGCAGAGGGGCGGGGTCAGGGACAGGCCACGCCCACATATCTGGCCCCGCCCACTACAACACCACACATTCACAGCCACACAACCCTCAGACCCCACCCCCTTTTAGACAGACCACGCCTCCTTAGCCCCCCATAGCCACACCCACCCTGACTCCACCCATTACAGACGCTCCACCCCCTCTGGCCCCTCCCCCATGGCCCCACCCAGCCCCGCCTCCCTCACAGGCCACACCCCACGGCCACACCCATTCCCCCACACCTCTCAGAGGCCCCGCCCCCTCAGCCCCCAGGCCCCGCCCACCTGCTGCAGGCGCAGGCGTTCCTTGGCTCGGTCCAGGGCCCGACAGGCTCCGCCCACCCGGGCCTGGGCTCCGCCCACCGCGATCTCCAGCGCCCGTAGGGCCCCGCCCTCCATCAGGCTCCTCCCACGTTCAGCTGCCAGGCTCCGCCCCAGCGCTGCCACCTGATTGGGCAGGGAGTGATTGACATCCCCAGGCCCTGCCCTCAGGTGATTGACAGCCTCAAGCTCCGCCCCGTGGCAATAACTCCCCCCACCCAGCCCACTTGGGTGATTGACAGCCGCATGCCCCACCCCCTTCTATGTGAGAGGGGGGGCCAGGTTGTGATTGACAGGTGCTGGTCCCACCCCCTCTGCAAGCCCCGCCCACCTGGCTGCTGAGGTCACGAAGCTCCGCCTCCAGGTCCCGCCGATGCTGAGCCTGGGGGGGGGGGAGGGATTTTGGGGGGTCCCAAAATTCCCCAAAATCCCCAAATTCCCCAAAATCCGGGGGGGTCCCGAAATCCGGGGGGGTCCCAAAATCTGGGGGGGGTCCCAAAATCTTGGGGGCGTCTCAAAATTTGGGGGGGGTCCCAAAATCTGGGGTGTCCCAAAATCTTGGGGAGGTCCCAAAATCTGGGGGGGGTCCCAAAATCCGGGGGGGGGTCCCAAAATCTGGGGGAGGGCTCCCAAAATCTGGGGGAGGGGGGTCCCAAAATCTGGGGGAGGGGGGTCTCGAAGTCCGGGGGGGGGTCCCAAAATCTTGGGGAGGTCCCAAAATCTGGGGGGGTCCCGAAATCTGGGGGAGTTCCCAAAATCCGGGGAGGGTCCCAAAATCTGGGGGGGGGTCCCAAAATCCGAGGGGGTCCCCAATTTCCCGGGGGGTCCCCGGGGTCTGCGGGACCCCGAGTGTCCCTGGGGGTCCCGGGGGTCCCGGGGTGTCCGGAGGGTCCCAAATGCGGGGGGAACCCCAAAGTTTGGGGGGGGGCAGAAGTCTGGGGGTCCCCGGTGTTTGGGGGGTCCCAGGTATTTGGGGGTCCCAGGTGTTGCGGGGGGGTCCCAGGTATTTGGGGGGGGTCCCAGGTGTTTGGGGGGGTCCCAGGTATTTGGGGGGGCTTAGGTCTTTGGGGGGCTCAGGTGTTTTGGGGGGGTCCCCGGTGTTTGTGGGATCCCAGGTATTTGGGGGCGTCCCAGGTATTTGAGGGTCCCAGGTGTTTGCGGGGGGTCTCAGGTGTTTGGAGGGGCCCTGGTTTGGGGGGTCCCAGATCTTTGGGGGGGTCCCAGGTGTTTGGGGGGGTCTCAGGTATTTGTATTTGGGGGGGTCTCAGGTATTTGGGGGTCCCAGATGTTTGGGGGGGCTTAGCTCTTTGTGGGTCCCAGGTGTTTTGGGGGGGTCCCTGATCTTTGGGGGGGCCCAGGTGTTTGAGGTGTTCCAGGTATTTGAGGTTCCCAGGTGTTTGGGGGGGTCCCAGGTATTGGGGGGTCCCAGATCTTTGGGGGTCCCAGCTGTTTGGGGGTGCTTAGGTTTGGGGGGGGGGTCCCTGATCTTTGGGGGGGCCCAGGTGTTTGAGGTGTTCCAGGTCTTTGGAGGGCCCAGGTTTTGGGGGGACCCAGAAGTCTTGGGGGGGTCCCAGATCTTTGGGGGATCCTGGGGTTTTGGGGGTTCTCAGGTGTTGCGGGGGGTCCCAGATCTTTGGGGAGGTCAGGTTTGGGGAGGGGTTCCAGATCTTTTGGGGGGGGGTCTCAGGTGTTGGGGGGTCCCAGGTGTTGGGGGGGCCCAGGTGTTGGGGGGGGTCCCCAAAGTTTCGGAGGTCTCAGGTGTTGGGGGGGTCGCAGGAATCCGGGGGTCCCAAAATCCGGGGGTCCCAAAATCCGGGGGTCCCCTTTGTCCGGGGGGTCCCGGGATGGGGGGGATGGGGCGATGAGTCCGTTCCCACGGCGGGGGGGAGGGGCTCTCAGGGCTTCGCGTCGCTGTCCCCTCACCGTGCCCCTGTCCCTGTCGCTGTCTCCTCCCGTGTCCCTGTCCCTGTCCCTGTCCCCTCCCCACTGTCCCTGTCGCTGTCCCTGTCCCCTCACCGTGTCCCTCTCGCTGTCCCGTCCCCCCCGCGTCTCTGTCGCTGTCGCTGTCCCCGCTGTCCCCTCCCCGTGTCCCTCTCGCTGTCGCTGTCCCCTCCCCGCTGTCCCCTCCCCGTGTCTCTCTCGCTGTCCCCGCTGTCCCCCCCCCGTGTCCCCGTCCCTGTCGCTGTCGCTGTCCCCGCCCCGTGTCCCAATTCCAGCCGGGGGCCGCCGAGGGGGCGCCGGGGGTCCCGAGCCAAAGGGGGGGGGGGCGGGGCTGGGAGCCCCCGAATGCCGGGACCCCTCCCCTCCCCCACCCCCGGGACCCCGCCGGGGCTTGGGGGGGTCCCCAGCGACACCTGAGGCCCCCCAAAACCCCCCCGCGCCCTCCCCTCCCCCCACCTGGGGGTCCCCGGGGGTCCCTCCCCCCACCTGGGGGTCCCCTCATTGATTTGGGGGTCCCTCCCCTCACCTGGGGGTCCCCGGGGGTCCCTCCCCCCACCTGGGGGTCCCTCCCTCACCTGGGGGTCCCCGGGGGTCCCCCCTCACCTGTGCCAGCCGGGGGGGGGCTCCGCTGTCCCCCGCTGTCCCCCGTGTCCATCATGGCTCACACCGGGGGGGCTCTGGAGCAGCAGAGACCCCTCCCCAAAATCCGCAGCAGCCCCGGGATGGGACCCCCGACCCCTCCCCCCCAAACAGCTCCGGGTCCCGTTCTGGGGGGGGGGGAAGGGTCGGGGGTCCCCGGGATCCCATCCTGGGGGGGGGTTGTGCCCCCTGCCCACCCTGGGGGGTTTGGGGACCCACCTTGGGGGGGTTTGTGCCCCCTGCCCACCCTGGGGGGGTTGGTGCCCCCTGCCCACCCCGGGAAAGCCCCCCCCGCCCCCGGTGTCCCTCACCTGTCCCTCACCTGTCGCTGCTGAGCCCCGGCCGTGCGACACCGGGAGTGGCACCGGCAGTGACACCGCGAGTGACACCGGCAGTGGCACCGCGAGTGGCACCGCGCCCCTCCCCCCGGGTGTCCCCTCGGGGAGGGGACAGGCCCCGCCCATCCCCCCCCCCCCCGGGCTCCCTTCCGCTCCGGTGTCACCGCCGCCCCCGCCCGAGGGGACACAGGTGGCACAGGTATGTGGGTGGCACCTGAGGGGACACAGGTGTCACCTGAATTTGGGTGACACCTTCACCTGAGGGGACACAGGTGGCACAGGTATGTGGGTGGCACCTGAGGGGACACAGGTGTCACCTGAATTTGGGTGACACCTCCACCTGAGGGGACACAGGCGGCACAGGTATCTGGGTGGCACCTGAGGGGACAGAGGTGTCACAGGTATGTGGGTGGCACCTGAGGGGACAGGGGTGGCACAGGGAATCAAGGTGGCACCCTCACCTGAGGGGGCACAGGTGTCACCTGAATTTGGCTGGCACCTGAGGGGACACAGGTGGCACAGACCCCACCTGAGGGGACACAGGCGTCACCTGAATTTGGGTGACACCTTCACCTGAGGGGACACGGGTGGCACAGGTATCTGGGTGGCACCTGAGGGGACAGAGGTGTCACAGGTATCTGGGTGTCACCCTCACCTGAGGGGACACGGGTGTCACAGGTATCTGGGTGGCACCCTCACCTGAGGGGACACAGGTGTCACAGGTATCTGGTGGCACCTGAGGGGACACAGGTGGCACAGGTATCTGGGTGGCACCTGAGGGGACACGGGTGGCAGAGGGAATCAAGGTGGCACCCTCACCTGAGGGGACACAGGTGTCACCTGAATTTGGCTGGCACCTGAGGGGACACGGGTGGCACAGACCCCACCTGAGGGGACACAGGTGTCACCTGAATTTTGGGTGGCACCTGAGGGGACAAGGGTGGCACAGGTATCTGGGTGGCACCCTCACCTGAGGGGACACAGGTGTCACAGGTATCTGGTGGCACCTGAGGGGACACAAGTGGCACAGGTATCTGGTGGCGCCTGAGGGGACACGGGTGGCACAGGGAATCAAGGTGGCACCCTCACCTGAGGGGACACAGGTGTCACCTGAATTTGGCTGGCACCTGAGGGGACACAGGTGGCACAGACCCCACCTGAGGGGACACATGTGTCACCTGAATTTGGGTGACACCTTCACCTGAGAGGACACGGGTGGCACAGGTATCTGGGTGACACCTTCACCTGAGGGGACACAGGTGGCACAGGTATCTGGGTGGCACCTGAGGGGACAGAGGTGGCACAGGTATCTGGGTGGCACCTGAGGGGACACAGGTGTCACCTGAATTTGGGTGGCACCTGAGGGGACAAGGGTGGCACAGGTATCTGGGTGACACCTTCACCCGAGGGGACACAGGTGGCACAGGTATCTGGGTGGCACCTGAGGGGACACGGGTGTCACCTGAATTTGGGTGGCACCTCCACCTGAGGGGACACGGTGGCACAGGTATCTGGTGTCACCTGTGATGTCACCTGCGATGTCACCTGCGGTGTCACCTGTGATGTCACCTGTGAGGTCACGGTGCCAGCTGTGGTGGGGGCAGGACAGGGCACCAGCGGTGACGTCACTGCGGTGAATGTGACGTCACGGTGCAGGGTGTGACGTCACGGTGGTCGTCCGTACTGGTCTATACTGGTTATACTGGTCCATACTGGTTTATACTGGTTTTATTGAGTTTATACTGGTTCGTACTGGTCCATACTGGTCTGTACTGGTTTATACTGGTTATACTGGTTTGTACTGGTTATACTGGTTTGTACTGGTCTGTACTGGTCCATACTGGTCTGTACTGGTCTGTACTGGTTTATAATGGTCTGTACTGGTTTATACTGGTTTGTACTGGTTTTATTGAGTTTTTACCGGTCCATACTGGTTTATACTGGTTTATACTGGTTTATACCGGTCCATGCTGGTTCATACTGGTTTGTACTGGTCTGCACTGGTCCATGCTGGTCTATACTGGTTTATACTGGTCCGTACTGGTTTATACTGGTTTATACCAGTCCATACTGGTTCATACTGGTCCCTACTGGTTTTTACTGGGTTTTATTGAGTTTTTACTGGTCTATACTGGTCCATACTGGTTTATACTGGTCCGTACTGGTTTGTACTGGTCCGTACTGGTCCATACTGGTTTATACTGGTTTTATTGAGTTTTTACTGGTTCATACTGGTCCATACTGGTCCGTACTGGTCCGTACTGGTCCATACTGGTTTATACTGGTCCCTACTGGTTTTTACTGGGTTTTATTGAGTTTTTACTGGTCTATACTGGTCCATACTGGTTTGTACTGGTCTGTACTGGTTTATATTGGTCTGTACTGGGTTTTATTGGTTTTTATCGAGTTTTTACTGGTTTGTACTGGTGCATACTGGTCCATACTGGTTTATACTGGTTTTATTGAGTTTTTACTGGTCTGTGCTGGTTCACACTGGTCCGTACTGGTGTATACTGGTTTGTACTGCTTTTATTGAGTTTTTACTGGTTCATACTGGTTTGTGCTGGTCCATACTGGGCCGTACTGGTCCATACTGGTTTATACTGGTTTTATTGAGTTTTTACTGGTTCATACTGGTCCTGACTGGTCTGTGCTGGTCTATACTGGTTTATACTGGTTTGTACTGGTCTATACTGCTCTGTACTGGTCTGTACTGGTCCATACTGTTTTATACTGGTTTTATTGAGTTTTTACTGGTTCATACTGCTCTGTGCTGGTTTGTACTGGTCTATACTGATCTATACTGGTCTGTACTGGTCCGTACTGGTTTATACTGGTCCATACTGGTCCATACTGGTCCATAATGGTCCAGACTGTTTTATACTGGTTTTATTGAGTTTTTACTGGTTCATACTGGTCCGTACTGGTTTGTACTGGTTTGTACTGTTCCGTACTGGTCTATACTGGTCCGTACTGGTCTATACTGGTTTATACTGGTTTTATTGAGTTTTTACTGGTTCATACTGGCCGGTACTGGTCCGTGCTGGTTTGTAGTGGTTTGTACTGGTCTGTACTGGTCCGTACTGGTCTATACTGGTCCATACTCATCCATACTGGTCCATACTGGTCCATACTGGTTTATAGTGATTTATACTGGTCCGTACTGGTCCGTACTGTTTTATACTGGTTTTATTGAGTTTTTACTGGTCCATACTGGTCCAGACTGGTCCATACTGGTCCGTACTGGTTTGTACTGGTCCGTACTGGTCCGTACTGGTCTATACTGGTCCATATTGGGCCATACTGGTCCATACTGTTTTATACTGGTTTTATTGAGTTTTTACTGGTTCATACTGGTCCATACTGGTCCGTACTGGTTTGTACTGGTCCATACTGGTCTATACTGGTCCATACTGGTCTATACTGGTCCGTACTGGTCCGTACTGGTCTATACTGGTCCGTACTGGTCCGTACTGGTCCATACTGGTTTATACTGGTTTTATTGAGTTTTTACTGGTCTATACTGGTCCGTACTGGTCCGTACTGGTCTATACTGGTCCATACTGGTCCGTACTGGTCTCTCCGGCTGTTCCCGGCCCTTCCGGGGGCTCCGGGGGCAGCAGGGGCTCCCCTGGGGGGGAGGGGCGGCCTCAGGGGGGATTTGGGGGGGGGGAACCCCAAAACCTCCCCGGGACCCCCAAAATCCCCAAAACCCCCAAATCCACCCCAAAATCCCCTCGGGACCCCCCAGGGACCCCCAAAACCTCCCCGGGACCCCCCAGGGACCCCCAAAACCTCCCCGGGACCCCCAAAATCCCCAAATCCACCCCAAAATCCCCTCGGGACCCCCTCGGGACCCCCAAAACCTCCCCGGGACCCCCCCAGGGACCCCAAAACCTCCCCGGGACCCCCAAAATCCCCAAATTCCCCAAAATCCCAAAATCCCCCCAAAACCTCCCCGGGACCCCCAAAATTCCCCAAATTCCCCAGGACCCCTCCAAGGACTCCCAAATTTCCAAAATCCCCCCTGAGACCCCCCCCAAATCCCCCAGGGACCCCCAAAACCTCCCTGGGACCCCCAAAATTCCCCAAAATCCACAAATTCCCCCCAAAACCTCCTCGCGACCCCCAAAACTTCCCCAGGACCCCAAAATTCCCCAAATCCACCCCAAAACCTCCCCAGGACCCCCCAAATCCCCCGGGACCCCCAAAATCCCCAAATCCACCCCAAAATTTCATCCCAGGACCCCCCAGGGACCCCCCAAAATCCCCCAATCCCCCAAAAACCTCCCCGGGACCACCAAATTCCCCAAATCCACCCCAAAATCCCTCAGGGACCCCCAAAACCTCCCCGGGACCCCCCCAGGGACTCCCAAAACCTCCCCGGGACCCCCCCAGGGACCCCCAAACCCTCCCGGGACCCCCCAAAATCCCCAAATCCCCCAAATTCCCCCAAAACCCCTCAGGGACCCCCAAATCCCCCCCAAGACCCCCCTCAAAATCCCCCCGGGACCCCCCAAATTCCCCAAATCCATCCCCAAAATCCCCCCCGGGACCCCCCCAGGGACCCCCAAAACCTCGCGGGGACCCCCCAGGGACCCCCAAAATCCCCCCGGGACCCCCAAGTCGTCCCTGGAACCCCCAAATTCCCCAAATCCACCCCAAAATCCCCCCGGGACCCCCAAAACCTCCCCGGAATCCCCAAATTCCCCAAATCCATCCCAAAATCCCCTCGGGACCCCCCCAGGACCCCCCAAATTCCCCAGGACCCCCCAAATCCACCCCAAAATGATCCCAAAACCCCTCAGGGACCCCCAAAATCTCCAAGGACCCCCCCCCAAATTCCACCAGAATCCCCCCAAAACCCACCCAGGACCCCCCGAAATTCCCCAAATCCCCCCCAAATTCCCCAAATCCCCCCAAAATCCCCTGAGACCCCCCCAAAATCCACCAAATTCCCCAAATCCCCCAAAATCCACCCCGGGACCCCCAAATTCCCCCCAAAATTTCCCAAGATCCCCCCCCCAGGACCCCCCAAAACCCCTCAGGACCCCCCAGGGACCCCCAAATCCTCCCCAGGACCCCCCAAATCCCCCCAAAATCCCCTGGACCCTCCAAATCCACCCCAAATTCCCCAAACCCCCCAAAACCCACCCCAAGACCCCCCCAGGACCCCCCTAGGACCCCCCAAAACCCCCCAAAATCCCCTGGGACCCCCCAAATCCACCCCAAATTCCACACGACCCCCCCCCCAAAATCCTTCAGGACCCCCCCAGGACCCTCGGGGGAATTTGGGGGAATTTGGGGGGGCTGGGGAAATTTGGGGGGTCCTGGGGGGAATTTGGGGAATTTTGGGGGGGTCTCGGGAGGGATTTGGGGGATTTGGGGGGGGGGGCTTGGGGAATTTGGGGGATTTTGGGGGGGGTCTCGGGGGGATTTTGGGAAATTTGGGGTGTCCTGGGGGGTCTTTGGGGATTTTGGGGGGTCCTGGGGGGAATTTGGGGGATTTTGGGGGGGGGTCTCGGGAGGGATTTTGGGGGGTCCTGGGGGGGCTTTGGGGTTTTGGGGTCCCTTGAGTCGTTTTTGGGGTGAATTTTGGGAGTTTTGGGGTCCCCCGAGCCGTTTTGGGGGGGATTTTGGGGTCCCCGAGGGGTTTTTAGGGGAATTTGGGGGGATTTGGGGGGATTTGGGGATTTTTGGGGTCACCCGAGCCATTTTTGGGGAAGATTTTGGGATTTTTGGGGTCACCTGAGCCGTTTTGGGGTGGATTTGGGGGATTTTGGGGTCACCGGAGCCATTTTGGGGTGGAGTTTGGGGTCCCCTGAGTGATTTTTGGGGGATTTTTGAGGATTTTGGGTTTTTTGGGGTCACCTGAGGGATCACCTGAGGGGTTTGGGGGATTTGGGGGTTTTTGGGGTGAATTTTGGGGTGAATTTTGGGGATTTTGGGGTCCCACGAGCCGTTTTGGGGGGGATTTTGGGGTCACCTGAGGAGTTTTGGGAGAAATTTTGGGGGATTTTGGGGTTTTTGGGGTCACCTGGGCGGTTTTGGGGTCACCTGAGGGATCACCTGAGGGGGTTTTGGGGAGATTTTGGGAGTTTTGGGGATTTTTGGGGTCACCGGAGCCATTTTTGGGGAAGATTTTGGGATTTTTGGGGTCACCTGAGACGTTTTGGGGTGGATTTGGGGGATTTTGGGGTCACCTGAGCCGTTTTGGGGGGAATTTTGGGGTCCCCTGAGTGGTTTTTGGGGGGATTTTTTTTGATTTTTGGGATTTTGGGGTCACCTGAGGGATCACCTGAGAGGTTTGGGGGAGATTTTGGGGTTTTTGGGGTGAATTTTGGGGTGAATTTTGGGGTTTTTGGGGTCGCCCGAGCCGTTTTTGGGGGGATTTTGGGGTCACCTGAGGAGTTTTGGGAGAAATTTGGGGGATTTTGGGGTCACCTGAGGGATCACCTGAGGGATTTAGGGGAGATTTTGGGGGTTTTGGGGTGAATTTTGGGGTTTTTGGGGTCACCCGAGCCGTTTTTGGGGGGGATTTTGGGGTCACCTGAGGAGTTTTGGGAGAAATTTTGGGGATTTTGGGGTTTTTGGGTCATCTGGGCGGTTTTGGGGTCACCTGAGGGATCACCTGAGGGGGTTTTGGGGGGATTTTGGGGGTTTTGGGATCACCTGAGCCATTTTTGGGGTGGATTTGGGGATTTTGGGGTCACCTGAGCCGTTTGGGGGGGAATTTTGGGGTCCCCTGAGTGGTTTTTGGGGGGATTTTTGAGGATTTTGGGTTTTTTGGGGTCACCTGAGGGATCACCTGAGGGATTTGGGGGAGATTTTGGGGTTTTTCGGGTGAATTTTGGGGTGAATTTTGGGGATTTTGGGGTCCCCCGAGCCGTTTTTGGAGGGATTTTGGGGTCACCTGAGGAGTTTTGGGAGAAATTTGGGGGATTTTGGGGTTTTTGGGGCCACCTGGGCAGTTTTGGGGTCACCTGAGGGGGTTTTGGGGGGATTTTG
Organism: Haemorhous mexicanus; assembly: GCF_027477595.1. NCBI lineage: Eukaryota > Metazoa > Chordata > Aves > Passeriformes > Fringillidae > Haemorhous > Haemorhous mexicanus. Next base: position 16,945,740 of record NC_082356.1, read on the forward strand.
GGGGTTTTGGGATTTTTGGGGTCACTGGAGCCATTTTTGGGGTGGATTTGGGGCATTTTGGGGATTTTGGGGTCACCCGAGCCATTTTGGGGGAATTTTGGGGATTTTGGGGTTTTTGGGGTCACCTGGGCGGTTTTGGGGGAATTTTGGGGGTTTTGGGGTTTTTGGGGTCACCTGGGCGGTTTTGGGGTGGATTTTGGGATTTTTGGGGTCTCCTGGGCGGGTTTGGGGGAATTTTGGGGGTTTAGGATTTTTGGGGTCACCTGAGCCATTTTTGGGGTGGATTTGGGGCATTTTGGGGTCACCTGAGGGGTTTTTGGGGGGGATTTGGGGATTTTGGGGTCACCTGAGCCGTACCTGGGCGTGGCCGGCCCCAGCGGGGGGGGGCGCCCCGGGCCCACCTGGCGCACCTGGCGCACAGGTAAAGGCCCAGCAGGGCCCCGCAGAGCCCCGCCCCCACCCCCAGCAGCGCCCCCAGCAGCGAGCAGGAGTCGGGCGGGGCTGGACAGGTGAGAGAGAGAGAGAGACAGGTGAGAGACAGGTGAGATACAGGTGGGACAGGTGGGACAGGTGGGACAGGTGGGACAGGTGAGAGACAGGTGAGAGAGAGAGACAGGTGAGATACAGGTGAGAGACAGGTGAGATACAGGTGGGACAGGTGGGACAGGTGGGACAGGTGGGACAGGTGAGAGAGAGAGGTGAGACAGGTGAGATACGGGTGGGACAGGTGGGACAGGTGGGACAGGTGAGATACGGGTGGGACAGGTGGGACAGGTGAGACAGGTGAGATACAGGTGAGATACAGGTGAGACAGGTGAGAGACAGGTGGGACAGGTGAGGGACAGGTGGGACAGATGGGACAGGTGAGAGAGAGAGAGACAGGTGAGAGAGAGAGAGACAGGTGAGATACAGGTGGGACAGGTGAGAGACGGGTGAGACAGGTGGGACAGGTGGGACAGGTGGGACAGGTGGGACAGGTGAGAGAGACAGGTGAGAGACAGGTGAGACAGGTGAGAGAGAGAGACAGGTGAGATACAGGTGGGACAGGTGAGAGACAGGTGAGACAGGTGGGAGAGGTGGGACAGGTGGGACAGGTGGGACAGGTTAGAGAGACAGGTGAGAGACAGGTGAGACAGGTGAGAGACAGGTGAGAGAGAGAGAGAGACAGGTGAGAGACAGGTGGGACAGGTGAGAGACAGGTGAGACAGGTGAGAGACAGGTGAGAGACAGGTGAGACAGGTGAGAGACAGGTGAGAGACAGGTGAGACAGGTGAGACAGGTGAGAGAGAGAGAGACAGGTGAGAGACAGGTGGGACAGGTGAGGGACAGGTGGGACAGGTGAGGGACAGGTGAGAGACAGGTGAGAGAAAGAGAGAGACAGGTGAGGGACAGGTGAGAGAGACAAGATACAGGTGAGACAGGTGAGAGACAGGTGAGAGACAGGTGAGACAGGTGAGACAGGTGAGAGAGAGAGAGACAGGTGAGAGACAGGTGGGACAGGTGAGGGACAGGTGGGACAGGTGAGGGACAGGTGAGAGACAGGTGAGAGAAAGAGAGAGACAGGTGAGGGACAGGTGAGAGAGACAAGATACAGGTGAGACAGGTGAGAGACAGGTGAGAGGTGAGAGAGACACAGGTGAGGGACAGGTAAGGGACAGAGGTGAGACAGGTAAGATACAGACAGGTGAGACACAGGTGAGACATGGACAGGTGAGACAGGTGAGAGAGAGAAACAGGTGAGAGACAGGTGGGACAGGTGAGACATGGACAGGTGGGACAGACACAGGTGGGACAGGTGAGATACAGGTGGGACAGGTGAGATACAGGTGGGACACAGGTGAGACACAGGTGGGACAGGTGAGACATGGACAGGTGGGACAGACACAGGTGAGAGACAGACGGTGAGACAGGTGAGATACAGGTGAGACATGGACAGGTGAGAGGACAGACACAGGTGGGACAGGTGAGATACAGGTGGGACACAGGTGAGACAGGTGGGACAGGTGAGAGAGACAAGTGACACAGGTGAGACACAGGTGTGATAGGTGAGCAAGAGACACAGGTGAGATACAGGTGGGACAGGTGGGACAGGTGGGACAGGTGGGACAGGTGAGAGACAGGTGGGACAGGTGAGAGAGAGAGACAGGTGAGAGACAGGTGAGATACAGGTGGGACAGGTGGGACAGGTGGGACAGGTGAGAGACAGGTGAGAGAGAGAGGTGAGACAGGTGAGATACGGGTGGGACAGGTGGGAGACAGGTGAGAGAGAGAGAGACAGGTGAGAGACAGGTGGGACAGGTGGGATACAGGTGGGACAGGTGGGACAGGTGAGGGACGGGTGGGACAGGTGAGACAGGTGGGACAGGTGAGACAGGTGAGAGACAGGTGAGACAGGTGAGAGACAGGTGGGACAGGTGAGACAGGTGAGGGACAGGTGAGAGACAGGTGGGACAGGTGAGACAGGTGAGAGACAGGTGGGACAGATGGGACAGGTGAGAGAGAGAGAGAGACAGGTGAGACAGGTGAGAGAGAGAGAGACAGGTGAGAGACAGGTGAGAGACAGGTTAGACAGGTGAGACAGGTGAGACAGGTGAGAGACAGGTGAGAGACAGGTTAGACAGGTGAGACAGGTGAGAGACAGGTGAGACAGGTGAGAGAGAGAGAGACAGGTGAGACAGGTGAGAGACAGGTGAGAGACAGGTGAGAGACAGGTGAGAGAAAGAGAGAGACAGGTGAGGGACAGGTGAGAGAGACAAGATACAGGTGAGACAGGTGAGAGACATGTGAGAGGTGAGAGAGACACAGGTGAGGGATGGGTAAGGGACAGAGGTGAGACAGATAAGATACAGACAGGTGAGACACAGGTGAGACATGGACAGGTGAGACAGGTGAGAGAAAGAAACAGGTGAGAGACAGGTGAGACAGGTGAGATATGGACAGGTGGGACAGACACAGGTGGGACAGGTGAGACACAGGTGGGACAGGTGAGACATGGACAGGTGGGACAGACACAGGTGGGACAGGTGAGATACAGGTGGGACACAGGTGAGACACAGGTGGGACAGGTGAGACATGGACAGGTGGGACAGACACAGGTGAGAGACAGATGGTGAGACAGGTGAGATACAGGTGAGACATGGACAGGTGAGAGGACAGACACAGGTGGGACAGGTGAGACATGGACAGGTGAGACACACGTGAGACAGGTGGGACAGGTGAGAGAGACAAGTGACACAGGTGAGACACAGGTGTGATAGGTGAGCAAGAGACACAGGTGAGATACAGGTGGGACAGGTGGGACAGGTGAGAGACAGACAGGTGAGACAGGTGGGACACACGTGGGACAGGTGAGAGAGACACAGGTGAGACTCCGATGAGAGACAGGTGGGACAGGTGAGAGAAGTGAGAGATGGACAGGTGAGACTCAGGTGAGTGAGTAACAGGTGAGACGAGTGAGAGACAGGTGAGAGAGACACAGGTGAGACACAGCAGGACAGATGAGAGACAGGTGAGACACAGACAGGTGAGGGACAGACCAGGTGAGGGGACAGGTGAGAGGGGTGGGACAGGTGGGACACAGGTGAGAGACAGATGAGATACAGGTGAGGGATGGGGGGGGAAGGTGAGGGGACAGGTGAGAGGGGTGGGACAGGTGAGGATGGACAGGTGAGGGACGGGGGCAGAGGTGAGGACAGGTGAGCCCACCTGCCCCACCTGTTCACAGGTGCCTGTCTCACCTGGCGGCTCGGCGCAGGCCACGGCGGCGGCCACACCTGAGGCGCAGGTACCTGGGCGGAGCTGGCGGCACTCGAGCAGCAGCTCCTCGGAGCCCCGGCAGGTGAGCTCGGCCAGGTAAGGCTGGCCCGGCAGGTGCGGCCCCACAGGTGCGCTGAGGGCGGGGCCGCAGCCCAGCTGCCGGCACAGCACCTGCGCCTCGGGCAGCCCCCAGGTGAGGCCGCACACCTGCAGCCAGGTGCGGTTCAGCAGCACCTGCACCTGCCCCGCGCAGGGCCCGGCCCCGCCCCGCAGCCGCACCTGGGGGGGATCCGCACCTGCGGGAGGGGGCGGGGTCAGGCACGGCCGGGGCACCTGAACCCACCTGAGCTCACCTGAACACACCAGAGCTCACCTGAGCTCACCTGAGCACACCTGAGCTCCTCTGAACCCACCTGAGCACACCTGAGCTCACCTGAACACACCTGAGCACACCTAAACTCACCTGGGGGAACCTGAGCTCACCTGGGGGCACCTGAACCCACCTGAGCTCATCTGAACACACCTGAGCACACCTGTGCACACCTGGGCACCTCACCCCATCTATGTTACCTGAGCACACCTGGGCACACCTGAGCGCCCCATGGCTCACCTGGGGGCACCTGAGCTCACCTGAGGCCTCAATGCTCACCTGAGCCTCACCTGTGTTAACTGAGAACACCTGAGCTCACCTGTGTTACCTGAACACACCTGATCCCATCTGACCCCACATGACCCTCACCTGTTCTCACCTGTTCTCACCTGTCCCCTCATCTGGCCCTCACTTGTCCCCACCCCGTGCTCATCTAAACCCTCACCTGTCCCCCCACCTGTCCCACCTGTCCCTAGCTGCCCCCCTGAGCTCACCTGAGCACACCTGTCCCCACTGAGCTCCCCTGAACCCACCTGAACCCACCTGTGCCTCACTGGTGCTCACCTGAGCCCACCTGAGCTCACCTGTCCCCACCCATCCCCTCACCTGTCCCCGTGCTCGCCTGAGCCTCACCTGTCCCCACTGTTCTCACCTGAGCACACCTGGCCTCACCTGAGCCCCACCCGTCCCCTCACCTGTCCCACCTGTCCCCCCTATCCCTGCTCACCTGAGCAGACGGCCCCGGCGTCCTCACCGTGCCCGCAGTTGTGCTCTCCCCAGGTGTGCAGGGCGCACCTGGCCAAGGTGAGCTCCTCACCTGTGCAGTGCGTCCCGTCCAGCCAGATCGGCCCCGCCCCCTGCCCGAAGTAGGCGTGGCCAGGTGCGGCCAGGGCGGAGCCGCAGCCCAGGGAGCGGCAGATCACCTTGGGGGGGAGGGGACAGGTGAAGGAGGGGGACAGGTGTGCCCAGGTGTGCCCAGGTGTGCCCAGATGTGCCACAGGTATCCCCACGTGTGTCCCCAGGTGTGCCCAGGTGTGTTTGTGGCTATGCCCAGGTATGTCTCAGGTGTGCCCAGGTGTGCCCAGGTGTGCCCTGGTATCCCCAGGTGTCTCAAGTGTGCCCAGGTGTGTCCCAGGTGTGCCCCAGGTGTGCCCAGGTGTGTCACAGGAATCCCCACGTGTGTCCCAGGTGTGCCCAGGTGTGCCCAGGTAAGCCCAGGTAAGCCCAGGTGTGTCTGTGGCTATGCCCAGGTATGTCTCAGGTGTGCCCAGGTATCCCCAGGTGTGTCCCAACCTGTCCCCACCTGTCCCAGGTGTGTCCCGGGCTCACCTGTGCCTCCGCCATGTCCCAGGTGTGACCCCATCCCCAGGTGTGTCCCCAGGTGTGTCCTGGCTCACCTGTGCATCCACCATGTCCCAGGTGTGTCCCAGGTGTGTCCCCATTCCCAGGTGTGTCCCCACCTGTCCCAGGTGTGTCCCGGGCTCACCTGTGCCTCTGCCATGTCCCAGGTGTTTCCCCAGGAGTGTCCCAGGTGTGTCCCCCTCCCCAGGTGTGTCCCCACCTGTCCCAGGTGTGTCCCCATCCCCAGGTGTGTCCCCACCTGTCCCAGGTGTGTCCCGGGCTCACCTGTGCGTCCGCCATGTCCCAGGTGTCATCGCAGACCGAGCCCCACCTGCGCAGGTGCAGCACCTCCACCCTGCCCATGCACCTGGAGGAGCCGTTCACCAACCGCACCTGCGGGCACAGCGCGGGCACCTGGCACACCTGGCACACCTGGCACACCTGGCACACCTGGCACACCTGGCACACCTGGCGCACCTGGCACACCTGGCACACCTGGTGCACCTGGGTATACCTGGCACACCTGGGCCACCCAAGGGCACCTGGGCACACCTGGCACACCTGGTGCACCTGGGTATACCTGGCACACCTGGGCCACCCAAGGGCACCTGGGGGCACCTGCAGGCACACCTGGGCACACCTGGGCACACCTGGGCACACCTGGGCCTTACCTGCAACAGCTCCCGGGCGCCCACCTGAGGCTCCACCTGGGCATCCACCTGTGAGTGCACCTGGGGCTGCACCTGGGGCTGCACCTGTGCATTCACCTGGGGCTGCACCTGTGCATTCACCTGGGGCTGCACCTGTGCATTCACCTGCAGCAGGGGATCAGCACCTGGGGGGGGAGGGAAGAGGGGAGTGGCACACCTGAGCACACCTGTCCACACCTGAGCACACCTGTCCATACCTGAGCACACCTGATCACACCTGTCCACACCTGAGCACACCTGTCCATACCTGAGCACACCTGATCACACCTGTCCACACCTGAGCACACCTGTCCATACCTGAGCACACCTGAGCACACCTGTGCACACCTGAGCACACCTGTCCATACCTGAGCACACCTGAGCACACCTGCTCATGCTCACCTGTGCAGCACATGCCTACACACCTGTGCAAACCTGCCCAATCTCACCTGTCCCTGTCTCACCTGTCCAGTCTCACCTGTCCAGTCTCACCTGTTCATGTCTCACCTGTCCAGTCTCACATGCCCAGTCTCACCTGTCCCTGTCTCACCTGCACAGCCCACATCTGCGCACACCTGTCCATACCTGCACACACTTGTCCATGTTCACCTGTGCACGCACACCTGTCCAGCCTCACCTGTCCAGTCACACCTGAACACACCTGTCCACTCTCTCCTGTCCACATCTCACCTGTGCAATGCACACCTGAGCACACCTGTCCATGCTCACCTGTGCACTGCACACCTGTCCACACCTGCAAACACCTGTCCAGTCCACCTGTCCTTGCTCACCTGCACAGTGCACACCTGAGCACACCTGAGCACACCTGTCCATATCTCACCTGCACAGTGCACACCTGAGCACACCTGAGCACACCTGAGCACACCTGTCCATATCTCACCTGCACAGCGCACACCTGAGCACACCTGAGCACACCTGAGCACACCTGAGCACACCTGTGCATATCTCACCTGCGCAGTGCACACCTGAGCACACCTGAGCACACCTGAGCTCACCTATCCACTCTCACCTGTCCATATCTCACCTGCACAGTGCACACCTGAGCACACCTGAGCTCACCTATCCACTCTCACCTGTCCATATCTCACCTGCACAGTGCACACCTGAGCACACCTGAGCACACCTGAGCACACCTGTCCATATCTCACCTGCACAGCGCACACCTGAGCACACCTGAGCACACCTGAGCACACCTGTCCATATCTCACCTGCACAGCGCACACCTGAGCACACCTGAGCACACCTGAGCACACCTGTCCATATCTCACCTGCGCAGCACACACCTGAGCACACCTGAGCACACCTGTCCATATCTCACCTGCGCAGCACACACCTGAGCACACCTGAGCACACCTGTCCATATCTCACCTGTCCATATCTCACCTGCGCAGCGCACACCTGCGTCCTCCCCGTGGTGGCAGTTGTTCTCCCCCCAGGTGCGGGCGGGGCAGCGCCCGAGCTCCACCTCCGACCCCCGGCAGGTGACGTCATCGAGCCAGATGGGGCCCTCACCTGGCCCGAACTCACCTGAGCCCGGCAGCGCCGCCAGGGCGGGGCCGCAGCGCACCTGGCGGCAGGTGACCCGCGCGGCCGCCAGGTCCCAGGTGTCGTCGCAGACCGTGCCCCACCTGCCCGCGTGGAACACCTCGACGCGCCCCGCGCACCTGTGCGGGCCCCCGGCCAGGCGCACCTGGCCCTCCTGGGGCTCACCTGGGCACCGAGGGACGGGGAGAGCAGGTGAGTGCTCAGAGGGGACAGGTGAGCTCACCTGGGCACCCAGCGGGGCTCACCTGGGCACCCAGTGGGGCTCACCTGGGTGCTCAATGGGGACAGGTGAGCTCACCTGGGCACCCAGCGGGGATCACCTGGGCACCCAATGGGGGCAGGTGAGCTCACCTGGTCATGCCAAGAGCTCACCTGGGCACCCAATTGGGCTCACCTGCGCACCAGGAGCTCACCTGGGCACTCCAGGGACTCACCTGGGCACCCAATGGCAACAGGTGAGCTCACCTGGGTGTGCCAGGCTCACCTGGAGGCACCAGGGGCTCACCTGGGCACCCATGGGGACAGGTGAGCTCACCTGGGGGTGTCAGGTTCTCACCTGAGGGATCCGGGGTCGCACCTGGGGGCACACCTGGAACACAGAACAGGGACAGGTGAGCTCACCTGGGCCGGCCCCAGCCGGGTGCACCTCGGGCTCACCTGGGCCACAGCACAGGGACAGGTGAGCTCACCTGGGCACTCAGTTGGGCTCACCTGGGCACCAAGGACTCACCTGAGGGTTCCGGGGTGACACCTGAGAGCAGCAGGGCCTCACCTGGGGGCACACCTGGAACACGGGACACGGACAGGTGAGCTCACCTGGGCGGGGACTGGGGGGTGAGGGAGGGGCTGGGGGCACCTGGGGGGGGCTCAGGTGGAGGAGGGACACCTGAGCAGATGCTAATGCAGCACCTGGGCAGGTGTTGGGGCCTCACCTGTGCAGGTGTGGCCATGGGGCCTGTCCAGGTGCTGAGCTCCGCCCCCCCACAGGTGTGCATGCACAGGTGTGCCCAGGTGTGCCCAGGTGTGCCCAGGTGTGTTACCTGCACACAGCTGTGGCTGTCCCTGCTCACCTGCGCTCACCTGTCCATACCTGAGCACACCTGTCCATGGCTCACCTGTCCATACCTGCTCTCACCTGGAATCACCTGTGCACACCTGAGCACACCTGTCCCGGGTCACGTGTTCTCACCTGTCCGTACCTGAGCACACCTGTGCACACCTGTCCATGGCTCACCTGTCCATACCTGAGCACACCTGTCCATGGCTCACCTGTCCATACCTGAGCACACCTGGACTCACCTGTGCACACCTGAGCACACCTGTCCATGGCTCACCTGTCCATACCTGAGCACACCTGTCCATGGCTCACCTGTCCATACCTGCTCTCACCTGGACTCACCTGTGCACACCTAAGCACACCTGTCCCGGGTCACGCGTTCTCACCTGTCCGTACCTGAGCACACCTGTGCACACCTGTCCATGCTCACCTGCGCACCTGTCCATTCCTGAGAACACCTGTCTGCACTCGCCTGTGCACACCTGCCCATGCTCACCTGTGCTCACCCATCCATACCTGTGCTCACCTGCTCAGACTCACCTGTGCTCACCTGTGCTCACCTGTTCAGACTCACCTGTCCATGCTCACCTGTCCATGCTCACCTGTGCTCACCCTTACAGACTCACCTGTGCTCACCCTTACAGACTCACCTGTGCTCACCTGTTCAGACTCACCTGTTCAGACTCACCTGCCCATGCTCACCTGCCCATGCTCACCTCTGCTCACCTGTGCTCACCTGTTCAGACTCACCTGTCCATGCTCACCTGCCCCAGCTCACCTGTGATCACCTGTTCAGACTCAACTGTGCTCGCCTGTCAGACTCACCTGTGCACACCTGTCAGGCTCACCTGTGCTCACCCTTACAGACTCACCTGTGCTCACCTGTCAGGCTCACCTGTGCTCACCTGTGCTCACCTCTTCAGACTCACCTGTCCATGCTCACCTGTCCATGCTCACCTGTGCTCACCCTTACAGACTCACCTGTGCTCACCTGTGCTCACCTGTGCACACCTGTGCTCACCTGTCAGACTCACCTGCAGTCAGCACACCTGTGGGAAACAAAGGACAGGTGAGGGACAGGTGAGGTGGGGAAAGGGACAGGTGAGCCCAGGTTAGCCCAGGTGAGCATGGACAGGTGAGCCCAGGTGAGGGGATTTGAGAATGGAGAAAGGGAGGGAAAAGGGGAAAATTGGGGGGAAGAGGAGAAGAAAATTTGGGAAAAAATTGGGGAAAGTTGGGGAAAAAAGGGAGGAAAATTGGAGAAAAATTTGGGGGAAAATTGGGAAAAAATGGGGAAAATGGGGAAAAATTTGGGGAAAATTTTGGGGGAAAATTTGGGGAAAATGGGGAAAAGGAGGAGAAAAATGGGGAAAATTGGGGGGAAATTGGGGAAAAAAGGGGAAAGAGGAGAGGAAAATTTGGGAAAAAATTGGGGGAAAAATGAGGAAAAAATGGGGGGAAAATGGGAGGAAAATTGGAGAAAAATTTGGGGGAAAATTGAGGAAAGAGGAGCAGAAAATTTGGGAAAAAATTGTGGGAAATCGGGAAAAAATGGGGAAAAATGGGGGGAAATCGGGGGAAAGGATGAGAAAAATGGGGAAAATCGGGAAAATTGGGGGGGAAAGGGAGGAAAATTGGGGGAAAATTGGGGGAAAAAGGGAGGAAAATTGGGGGGAACTGAGGAAAAAATTGGGGGAAATTGGGAAAAGGAGAAAATTGGGGGAAAATCGGGAAAATTGGGGGGAAGTTGGAAAATTGGGGAAAGAGGAGAAGAAAATTTGGGAAAAAATTGGGGGAAATTGGGAAAAGGAGGAGAAAATTGGGGAGAATCAGGAAAATTGGGGGGAAAATGGGGGAAAATTGGGAAAGAAGCGAAGAAAATTTGGGAAAAATTGGGGGGAAATTGGGAAAAAATGGGGAAGATGGGTAAAAATGGAGGGAAAATTGGGGAAAATTGGGGGGAAATTGAGGAAAATGGGGAAAAATTGGGGGAAAATTGGGAAAATTGGGGGGAAAATTGGGGGAAAATTGGCGAAAGAGGAGAAGAAAATTTGGGAAAATTTGGGGGAAATTGGGGGAAAATTTGGGAAAAATGGAGAACAAATGGAGGGAAAATGGGGAAAAGGAGGAGAAAAATGCGGAAAATTGGGAAAATGGGAAAAAATTGGGGGAACTTGGGAAAAATGGGGAAAAATGGGGAAAATTGGGGAAAAATTGGGGGAAAATTGGGGGGAAATGGGGAAAATTGGGGAAAAATTGGGGGAAAATGGGGAAAATTTGAGAAAAATTGAGGAAAATTGGAAAAAATCGGGAAAATTTGGGGGAAAAAAGGGGGAACTGGGGAGGGGGAGGGGAATTCCGGGAATTGGGGAATTCTGGGAATTTGGGAATTCCGGGAATTGGGGCCGAAGGTCGCGCGGGGGCCCCAAAATCGCGGAATTTGCCCCCAAAAAATCGATCGGGGCCCGAGGGCGGGGGAGGGGCGGAACTGGCGGGAAAAAATGGGCGGGAAACGGGAAATTCCCGGAATTTGGGAAGGGGGGGGAGGGGAATGAGGGGGGTAAAAAAAAAAGGGAATTTTGGGGAGAAAATTCCTGAATTTTTGGGGATAAAATCCCTGAATTTTGGCCCCAAATTCTGAATTTTTTTGGGACCAAAATCCCCGAATTTTGGCGGGAAATCCCCGAATTTCGCTCCCAAATTCCTGAAATTTTGGGGGGAGAAAATCTCCCAAATTTGGGATGAAATTCCTGAATTTGATGGGATACAATTCCCAATTTATTTGGGATAAAAATCCCTAAAGTTTTGGGGATAAAATAAAGGATTTTTTTGGCCCCAGATCCGGAATTTATTTGGGATAAAATTTCCCAATTTTGGGATAAAATTCCCCAATTTTGGGGGATAAAATCCCAAATTTTGGGATAAAAATCCCGAATTTTTGGGGATCAACCCCCCCCAATTTTGGGCTAACCCCCCCCCGATGACGTCACTCACCGCCCAGGTGCAGCAGCCCCAGGATGCCCCAGGTGAGCGCACCTGGAGCCGTCATGGCCGCAGGTGAGGCCGGGAGAGCGCCCCTCCCCCACAGCGGGACCCCTCCCCCACACCGGGACCCCTCCGCTCCCCCCGGTGACTCCTCCTCATGTAGCCCCACCCCCCACAGCTGACCCCTCCTCCTCCCCATTTGACCCCGCCCTCTTTCACCCACGTGATGCCTCCTCCCCCTCCCACCCCTTGACCTCGCCCCTCCCCCTCCAGGTGACCCCGCCCCTCCCCCTCTGACCCCGCCCCACCCCTCCAATTGACCCCGCCCCCTGTTGACCCCGCCCCTCCTCCTTCAGGTGACCCCGCCCCCCTGTCTGGGTGGCTCCGCCCTTCTGCCCCGCTGACCCCGCCCGCTCGGCTGGCCCCGCCCCTCCCTCCCCCCACAGTGACCCCGGGGGGGCGGGGGAGGGGCGGGGGGAGGGGCGGGGGAGGGGCGGGGTTTCCTCAGAGCTGCTGCGGGAACGGAACGGAGACACCTGGGGGGGACAGGACAGGTAACCTCACCTGGGGGGGACAGGACAGGTAACCTCACCTGGGGGGGACAGGACAGGTAACCTCACCTGGGGGGGCAGGACAGGTAACCTCACCTGGGGGGGCAGGACAGGTAACCTCACCTGGGGGGGCCGGGACAGGTAACCTCACCTGGGGGGGCAGGACAGGTAACCTCACCTGGGAGGACAGGTAACCTCACCTGGGGGGACAGGTAACCTCACCTGGGGGGACAGGACAGGTAACCTCACCTGGGGGGGGAGGGCAGGAAACCTCACCTGGGGGGGCAGGACAGGTAACCTCACCTGGGGGGGGCAGGGACAGGTAACCTCACCTGGGGGGGACAGGACAGGTAACCTCACCTGGGGGAGACAGGTAACCTCACCTGGGGGGGACACGGGACAGGTAACCTCACCTGGGGGGACAGGACAGGTAACCTCACCTGGGGGGGACAGGTAACCTCACCTGGGGGGGACAGGACAGGTAACCTCACCTGGGGGACAGGACAGGTAACCTCACCTGGGGGGGACAGGACAGGTAACCTCACCTGGGGGAGACAGGACAGGTAACCTCACCTGGGGGTGGCAGGTAACCTCACCTGGGAGACAGGACAGGTAACCTCACCTGGGGGGGACAGGTAACCTCACCTGGGGGACAGGACAGGTAACCTCACCTGGGGGGGACAGGACAGGTAACCTCACCTGGGGGGGACAGGTAACCTCAGCTGGGGGGGACAGGACAGGTAACCTCACCTGGGGGGGACAGGACAGGTAACCTCACCTGGGGGGGCAGGACAGGTAACCTCACCTGGGAGGGATGGGACAGGTAACCTCACCTGGGGGGGACAGGACAGGTAACCTCACCTGGAGGGACATGGAGACACCTGGGGGCACCTGGGGGGCAGGTAACGCTCACCTGGGGGTCACCCGGGGGCACCTGAGGGCACCTGGGCACACCTGGGGGTACCTGGGGGTCCTGGGGACAGCTGGGACAGACCAGGGGACACCTGGGGGCACCTGGGGAGAGGAGGCAGGTAAAACTCACCTGGGGGGCACACCTGGGCACACCTGGGATGCACCTGGAAACACCTGGGGACAGGGGTAGGTAACGCTCACCTGGAAACACCTGGGGGCACCTGGGGGGGAAACACCTGGAGGTCACCTGGGGCTGGGAACACACCTGAGGGGTCACCTGGGGATGGGGGGCAGGGGGGGTCACCTGGGGAGGGAACACACCTGGGAGTGGGGATGCACCTGGGGGTGGGGATGCACCTGGGCAGGGACACCTGGCTCAGGTGTGGGGGGGGATCCGAAACCACTGTGGGGGGGACCCTCACCTGTCCCAGCCCCTCCCTCACCTGTCCCAGCCCCTCCCTCACCTGTTCCCTCCCCCCTCACCTGTGCCCCAGCTCAGCCTGTCCTGAGACCTCACCTGTGGTGGCCCGAGCCCACCTGAGCACACCTGAACTCACCTGTCCTCACCTGAGCTCACCTAAGCACTCATGAGCCCACCTGAGCCCACCTGAACTCACCTGAGCACACCTGAGCCCACCTGTCCTCACCTGCCATGAGGATTTGGGGCCCCCCTCACCTGGGGGCTCACCTGGGGCTGCTCCTGCACCTGTGGGGGCTCTGCGGTGAGTGGGGGAGGGGCCAGGTGAGGGGAAGGGGCCAGGTGAGTGGGGGAGGGGCCGGGTGAGGGGGCTGGGCCAGGTGAGGGGGGAGGGGCCAGGTGAGGGGGCTGGGCCGGGTGAGGGGGAGGGGCAAGGTGAGGCCCCACCTGGGGCCATTTGGGGTGCCCAGGTACAGCGGAGGTGGGGGAGGGGCTCAGGTGAGACCTCCTGGCTCTGCACACCAGGTGAGCCCCTGACACCCTCAGGTGAGTCCCTGGAGCGCCCAGGTGAGCTCACCTGTCCATGTCCCGTGTTCCAGGTGTGTCCCCAGGTGTGACCCCGGAACCCCCAGGTAAGAACCTGACACCCCCAGGTGAGCCCAGGTGAGCTCACCTGTCCCTGTTCTGTGGCCCACGTGAGCTCCTGGCACACCCAGGTGAGGTCACCTGGCCCCATTGGGTGCCCAGGTGAGCTCCTGGACTGCTCAGGTGAGCCCCTGGAGTGCCCAGGTGAGCTCACCTGTCCCTGCTGGGTGCGTAGGTGAGCCCCTGGAGTGCCCAGGTGAGCTCACCTGTCCCTGCTGGGTGCCCAGGTGAGCCCCTGGAGTGCCCAGGTGAGCTCACCTGTCCCTGCTGGGCGCCCAGGTGAGCCCCCGGCATGCCCAGGTGAGCTCACCTGTCCCTGTTGGGCGCCCAGGTGAGCCCATTGGGTGCCAGGTGAGCCCCTGCTGCCTCCAGGTGAGCCCCTGGCACACCTAGGTAAGCTCACCTGTCCCCATTGAGCACCCAGGTGAGCTCCTGCACTGCTCAGGTGTGCCCCTGGAGCACCCAGGTGAGCTCACCTGTCCCTGCTGGGTGCCCAGGTGAGCTCACCTGTCCCAATTGGGCGCCCAGGTGATCCCCGGCACACCCAGGTGAGCCCACCTGTCCCTATTGGGTGCCCAGGTGAGCCCCGCTGGGTGCCCAGGTGAGCTCACCTGTCCGCATTGGGTGCCTAGGTGAGCCCTTGGAGTGCCAGGTGATCCCTGCTGGGTGCCCAGGTGAGCTCACCTGACACCGCCAGGTGAGCTCACCTGTTCCCATGGGTGCCCAGGTGAGCTCCTGGTGCCTCCAGGTGAGCCTGGCACACCCAGGTGAGCTCACCTGTTGCCATTGGGTGCCCAGGTGAGCCCCGCTGGGTGCCCAGGTGAGCTCACCTGTCCCCTCTGAGCACTCACCTGCTCTCCCCGTCCCTCGGTGCCCAGGTGAGCCCCAGGAGGGCCAGGTGCGCCTGGCCGGGGGCCCGCACAGGTGCGCGGGGCGCGTCGAGGTGTTCCACGCGGGCAGGTGGGGCACGGTGTGCGACGACACCTGGGACCTGGCGGCCGCGCGGGTCACCTGCCGCCAGGTGCGCTGCGGCCCCGCCCTGTGGGCGCCAGGTGCGGCGCAGTTCGGGCGGGGCTCAGGTGTGATCTGGCTGGACGGGATCAGGTGCGCCGGGAGCGAGGCTCACCTGGCCGAGTGCCCCGCCCACACCTGGGGGCACAACGACTGCTACCACGGGGAGGACGCCGGGGCCGTGTGCGCAGGTGAGCCGGGGCAGGTGGGACAGGTGGGACAGGTGTGGGACAGGTGGGACAGGTGAGCCAGGGCAGGTGGGACAGGTGAGGACAGGTGTGGGACAGGTGAGGAAAAACTGGGACAGGAGAGAAAGGTGGGACAGGTGAGGACAGGTGGGCACAAGTGGGGCAGGTGAGACAGGTGTGGGACAGGTGGGACAGGTGAGCATGGACAGGTGTGGGACAGGTGAGCCAGGGCAGGTGGGACAGGTGAGACAGGTGGGACAGGTGGGACAGGTGGGACAGGTGAGCCAGGGCAGGTGGGGCAGGTGAGACAGGTGGGGGGACAGGTGTGGGGTAGGTGAGGACAGGTGAGGACAGGTGGGACAGGTGAGGAAAAACTGGGACAGGCGAGAAAGGTGGGACAGGTGAGGACAGGTGGGCACAGGTGGGGCAGGTGAGGGACAGGTGAGATAGCTAAAGCAGGTGCGCACAGGTGAGCAAGGTCGGTGGGGCAGGTGAGCACGGACAGGTGAGGACAGGTGAGACATGAGGGGACAGGTGAGGACAGGTGAGGGGACAGGTGAGGCAGGTGAGCACGGACAGGTGGGACAGGTGAGACATGTGAGGCAGGTGTGCGCAGGTGAGTGCAGGTAAAGGGGACAGGTGAGGGAAATGTGGAGACAGGTGTGCACAGACAGGTGAGACAGGTGAGGGGACAGGTGAGCATGGACAGGTGGGGCAGGTGTGACAGGGGAGCACAGACAGGTGTGGTGGGACATGTGTAGGACAGGCGCGACAGGTGAGGACAGGTGGGGGAGATGTGAGGACAGGTGTGTGGGTATGGACAGGTGTGTGCAGGTGAGGGGACAGGTGCACACAGGTGTGTGCAGCTGAGGGGACAGGTGCACACAGGTGTGCGCAGGTGAGGGACAGGACAGGACACGGGGGCCATGTGCTCAGGTGTGCTCAGGTGTGCTCAGGTGTGCAGGAAAAGACAGCTGTGCTCAGGTGGGGTTACCTGGGGTTACCTGTGTGTACCTGTGTGTACCTGGGGTTACCTGGGGGTCTTTGAGGGGCACCTGGGGGGAACCTGAGGTCACCTGGGGTTACCTGAGGAGCACCTGGGGACACCTGGGGGTCCCTGTGGGTACCTGGGGTTACCTGAGCATACCTGAGGGTACCTGGGAGATACCTGGGGGTTACCTGTGGGTTACCTGTGGGGCAGCTGGGGGTACCTGGGAGACACCTGTGGGTACCTGGGGTGACCTGAGGGTACCTGGGGGGGGTCACCTGGGGGTTACCTGCGTGCCCCCGTGTTACCTGTCCTGACCAGCTCAGGTGTTTCCAGACTCGCTGGAGCCGGAGCCGCCTCACCTGCGGCTGGCCGGGGGCGGGCACCGCTGCGCGGGGAGGGTGGAGCTGCTGCACCTGGGCAGGTGGGCCGGGGTCTGCGGGCACACCTGGGGCCCGCGCGAGGCTCAGGTGGTCTGCAGGTACCTGGGCTGCGGGACCCCCCTGGCCTCACCTGGGGGCGCCTCACCTGGGGGCGCCTCACCTGGGGACGCACCTGGGGACGCACCTGGGGACGCACCTGGCCAGGTGTGGCTGGACCAGGTGAGCTGCAAAGGCACCGAGAGCGACCTGAGGCAGTGCAGGGCGGGGCCCTGGCGGGAGAGCACCTGTGGCCAGGGGGGCGTGGCCAACGTGACGTGCTCAGGTGGGTGTGACGTCATCCTCACCTGTGCGGGCAGGTGGTGCAGGTTGGGGGGGGGGATGGGTCAGGGGGGCTCAGGTGGGTCTGAGAAATTCACCTGGCCAGGTCACACCTGAGCCCCCTCACCTGAAGCCCCCTCACCTGGCCAGACCTCACCTGCACCCCCCTCACCTGGCCAGACCTCACCTGCCCCCCCTCACCTGCCCAGCTCACACCTGACCCCCCCAATCCTCTCACCTGTCCCCCTCACCTGTCCAGATTTCACCTGAGCCTTTCCTCACCTCCCCCACCTTCACCTGACCCCCCCCAATCCTCTCACCTGTCCTCCCTCACCTGTAACCCCCCCATCACCTGCCCAGCCCTCACCTGTCCAAGTCTCACCTGTCTCCCCCTCACCTGTCCAGATCTGATTTGCTCCCCCTCACCTGAGCCCCACCCTCACCTGCCCAGTCACACCTGACCCCCCAATCCTCTCACCTGTCCCTCCCTCACCTGTCCTCCCTCACCTGTCCCCCTCCAATCCTCTCACCTGTCCCCCCCCACCTGCCCAGTCACAGTTGACCCCCCCCTCCATCCTCTCACCTGTCCAACCTCACCTGGCCCTCCCTCACCTGTAACCCCCTGCTCAGATCACACCTGAGCCCCCCCTCACCTGCCTCCCCCTCACCTGCCCAGCTCTCACCTGAGCCTCTCTCTCACCTGTCCCCCCTCACCTGTCCCTCCTCACCTGAGCCCCTCCCTCACCTGTCCCTCCTCACCTGTCCTCCCTCACCTGTCCCCCTCCAATCCTCTCACCTGTCCCTCCTCACCTGAGCCCCTCCCTCACCTGTCCTCCTCCAATCCTCTCGCCTGTCCCCCCAATCCTCTCACCTGTCCCCCCACCTGTCCCCCCCACCTGTCCCTCCTCACCTGAGCCCCTCCCTCACCTGTCCCACTCCAATCCTCTCACCTGTCCCCCCCACCTGTCCCCCCCTCACTTGTCCCTCCTCACCTGAGCCCCTCCCTCATCTGTCCCCCCAATCCTCTCACCTGTCCCCCCAATCCTCTCACCTGTCCCCCTCCAATCCTCTCACCTGTCCTCCCTCACCTGTCCCCCCAATCCTCTCACCTGTCCCCCCAATCCTCTCACCTGTCCCCCCTCACCTGTCCGCAGGCTGGGCGCTGGCCACGCCCCCCCAGGTGCGCCTGGCGGACGGGCCAGGTGCGTGCGCGGGCCGGGTGGAGGTGCTGCACCTGGGCAGGTGGGGCACGGTCTGCGACGACACCTGGGCCTTCCCGGCCGCCGCCGTGGTCTGCAGGTACCTGGGCTGCGGCCAGGTGATCGCGGCCCCGCCCCGCGCCCGCTTCGGGCCCGGCCGCGGCCAGGTGTGGCTGGACGGGCTCACCTGCACAGGTGAGGAGGCCGCGCCCTCCGAGTGCCGCCACAAAGGGTGGGGAGTGCACACCTGCGAGCACAGCGAGGACGCCGGGGTGGTGTGCGCAGGTGAGCACAGGTGGGACAGGTGAGCACAGGTGGGACAGGTGAGGGACAGGGGGAAAGGTGTGCGCAGGTGAGGGACAGGTGAGGGATGGGTGAGAACGGAGGGGACAGGTGAGAACAGGTGGGACAGGTGAGCACAGGTGGGACAGGTGAGGGACAGGGGGAAAGGTGTGCGCAGGTGAGGGACAGGTGAGGGATGGGTGAGAATGGAGGGGACAGGTGAGAACAGGTGGGACAGGTGAGGGACAGGGGGAAAGGTGTGCGCAGGTGAGGGACAGGTGAGGGATGGGTGAGAATGGAGGGGACAGGTGAGAACAGGTGGGACAGGTGAGAACAGGTGGGACAGGTGAGGGACAGGGGGAAAGGTGTGCACAGGTGAGGGACAGGTGAGGGATGGGTGAGAATGGAGGGGACAGGTGAGAACAGGTGGGACAGGTGTGTGCAGGTGAGGGACAGGTGAGGGACAGGGGAAAAGGTGTGCTCAGGTGAGGGACAGGTGAGGGATGGGTGAGAATGGGAGGGGACAGGTGAGAACAGGTGAGGGGTGGAACAGGTGTGGGACAGGTGAGGTGGGGAGAGCACACCTGTGAGCACAGCGAGGACGCCGGGGTCGTGTGCGCAGGTGAGCACAGGTGAGGGGTGGGACAGGTGAGGGGTGGGACAGGTGTGCGCAGGTGAGGGACAGGTGAGTACAGGTGGGACAGGTGAGGGACAGGGGGACAGGTGAGGGGTGGGACAGGTGTGGGTGGGACAAGTGAGAATGGAGAACAGGTGAGAATGGGACAGGTGAGGGGTTGGACAGGTATGAGACAGGTGAGGGACAGGTGTGTGCACAGGTGTGCATAGGTGGGGACAGGTGAGGGACAGGTGAGGTGGGGAGTGCACACCTGTGAGCACAGCGAGGATGCCAGTGTGGTGTGTGCAGGTGAGCACAGGTGGGACAGGTGAGGGACAGGAGGACAGGTGTGTGCAGGTGAGGGACAGGTGTGGGACAGGTGAGTGATGGGTGACAATGGGGGGGAGGTGAGAACAGGTGAGGGACAGGTGGGACAGGTGGGACAGTTGAAGGACAGGTGAGGGATGGAGGGGACAGGGGGACAGGTGGGACAGGTGAGACAGGTGGGACAGGTGGGCTGTGACCAAAGCCCCTCACCTCTCCCACTCTCCCCTGTTCTCACCTGTCCCATTCTCACCTGTCCCCAATTCTCACCTGTCCCTCACCTGTCACAAATTCTCACCTGTCCCACCCTCACCTGTCCCACCTGTCCCTCCACCCTCACCTGTCTCACTCTCACCTGTTCTCACCTGTCCCACCCTCACCTGTCCCCCCAACCTCACCAGTCTCATTCTCACCTGTCCTCACCTGTCCCTCACCTGTCCCCCACACCCTCACCTGTCCCACCTGTCCCTCTCTCACCCATTCTCACCTGTCCCACCCTCACATATCCCACCTGTCCCTCCACCCTCAGCTGTCTCACTCTCACCTGTTCTCACCTGTCCCATTCTCACCTGTCCCATTCTCACCTGTTCTCACCTGTCCCATTCTCACCTGTCCCCCCAACCTCACCTGTCCCACCTGTCCCTCTCTCACCCATTCTCACCTGTCCCACCCTCACTTATCCCACCTGTCCTCACCTGTCCCCCCTCACCTGCTCCTCCACTCTCACCTGTCCCCCCTCACCTGTCCCTCACCTGTCCCTCACCTGTCCCCAGGTTCGGGCCTGGCTGACCTGACTCACCTGCGCCTGGCCGAGGGCCCGCACAGGTGCGCCGGGCGCCTCCAGGTGCGGCACGAGGGGCGCTGGGGCGGGGTCTGCGGCCTCACCTGGGCGCTGCCGGCGGCTCAGGTCACCTGCCGCTACCTGGGCTGCGGCCCCGCCCTCGGCGCCGCCCAGGTGAGCGTGCCCGGGGAGGAGCTCACCTGGCTGGAGTGGCTCAGGTGCGAGGGCGGCGAGGGGAACCTGCTGGAGTGCCAGGTGAGCGCCTGGGGCGCCGCCCACTGCCCGCACGCCACCGTCACCTGTGCACAGCCAGGTGAGGCACGGGGCACCTGGGCAGGTGAGGGGTGAGGGGGGCACACCTGGGGACACACCTGGGGATACCTGGGGGCACTTGGGGACACCTGGGGACACACCTGAGGGCACCTGGGGATATCTGCAGACACACCTGGACACACCAGAGGACACCTGGGGACACACCTGGGATACCTGGGGGATACTTGGGGACACACCTGGGGATACCTGGGCACACCTGGGGACACCAAAGACACACCTGGGGCACACCTGGGCACACCTGGGCATACCTGGAGGCACCTGGGACACACCTGGGGGCACCTGGGGGAACCTGCTGGAGTGCCAGGTGAGCGCCTGGGGCGCCGCCCACTGCCCGCACGCCACCGTCACCTCTGCACAGCCAGGTGAGGCACGGGGCACCTGGGCGGGTGAGGGGTGAAGGGGGCACACCTGGGGACACACCTGGGGATACCTGGGGGCACTTGGGGACACCTGGGGACACACCTGGGGACACACCTGGGAATACCTGGGGATACCTGGGCACACCTGGGGACATCAAAGACACACCTGGGGCACACCTGGGCACACCTGGGCATACCTGGAGGCACCTGGGACACACCTGGGGGCACCTGGGGGAACCTGCTGGAGTGCCAGGTGAGCGCCTGGGGCGCCGCCCACTGGCCCACTGCCCGCACGCCACCGTCACCTGTGCACAGCCAGGTGAGGCACGGGGCACCTGGGCAGGTGAGGGGTGAGGGGGGCACACCTGGGGACACACCTGGGGATACCTGGGGGCACTTGGGGACACCTGGGGACACACCTGGGGGTACCTGGGGGCACTTGGGGACACCTGGGGACACATCTGGGGGTACCTCGGGACACCTGGGGATATCCACAGACACACCTGGGCACACCTGGGGGCACAGCTGGAACCCTGGCCAGGTGAGCACACCTGCCCAGCTCCCCCCTGTGTGTTTCAGGTGAGACCCCAGCGGCCCCAGGTGAGGCCCTGACAGTCTCAGGTGCAACCACGAAACCCCCAGGTGAGGTCCAGGTGTGCCCAGGTGAGCTGGGGCTGCTGAACCGCCCCCACACCTGGCTGAGGTGGGCGTGGCCCTGCCCAGGTGGGCTCACCTGTCCACGTTCTGTGCTCCAGGTGAGGCCCTGCCGCCCTCAAGTGCGAGCCCAGAACCCTCAGGTGAGTCCCTGGTACCCAGGTGAGCTCACCTGTCCCTGTGCTGTGGCCCAGGTGAGCCCGAGGTGCACCTGGCTGGGGCCGGCCCAGGTGAGCTCACCTGTCCCTGTTCTGTGTTCCAGGTGTGCCCCCAGGTGCGATTCTGGGACCCTCAAGTGAGAACCTGACACACCCAGGTGAGTTCACCTGTCCCCATGTGGTGCCCAGGTGAGCCCCTGGTGCCTCCAGGTGAGCCTGGCACACCCAGGTGAGCCCCACTGGGTGCCCAGGTGAGCTCTTGGCATGCCCAGGTGTGCTCACCTGTCCCCATTGGGTGCCCAGGTGAGCTCCTGGAGTGCTCAGGTGAGCTCACCTGTCCCTGCTGGGCACCCAGGTGAGCCCCTGGAGCGCTCAGGTGATCCCCGCTGGGTGCCCAGGTGAGCCCCGCTGGGTGCCCAGGTGAGCCCCGCTGGGTGCCCAGGTGAGCTCACCTGTCCCCTCTGAGCACTCACCTGCTCTCCCCGTCCCTCGGTGCCCAGGTGAGCCCCAGGAGGGCCAGGTGCGCCTGGCCGGGGGCCCGCACAGGTGCGCGGGGCGCGTCGAGGTGTTCCACGCGGGCAGGTGGGGCACGGTGTGCGACGACACCTGGGACCTGGCGGCCGCGCGGGTCACCTGCCGCCAGGTGCGCTGCGGCCCCGCCCTGTGGGCGCCAGGTGCGGCGCAGTTCGGGGAGGGGGCGGGGCCCATCTGGCTGGACGGGCTCAGGTGCACCGGGAGCGAGGCTCACCTGGCCGAGTGCCCCGGGCACACCTGGGGGCAGCACACCTGTAACCACGCCGAGGACGCCGGGGCCGCGTGCGCAGGTGAGCCAGGGCAGGTGGGACAGGTGAGCTCAGGTGTGCACAGGTGAGCTCAGGTGTGTTCAGGTGAGCTCAGATGTGTGCAGGTGTGCACAGGTGAGTTCAGGTGAGGGGACAGGTGAGCTCAGGTGTGCACAGGTGAGCTCAGGTGTGTTCAGGTGAGGGACAGGTGAGCACACCTGGATTATGGGGGGGGGAGGGCATGGGTGAAGAAGAGGGAAGGGCGCACCTGGGCACACCTGGGCACACCTGGCCCTGCCCCGTTCTTGTCCCACACCTGTCCCAGGTAACTCCCCCAGGTGATCCTGCCCCCCACACCTGTCCCACACCTGGGGATCTCCTGTAGCTCTGCCCCCACACCTGTGCCACACCTGTCCCTCTCTGTCCCTCTCCTGCCCCCACACCTGTCCCAGGTGACCCTGCCCTCACACCTGTCCTGTACCTTACCTGTCCCTGCCCCAACACCTGTCCCACACCTGTCTCAGGTAACCCCCAGGTAACCCTGACCCCCCCCACCTGTCCTATAGCTCACCTGTCCCTGCCCCCTCACCTGTGCCCAGGTGATCTGCAGGTGACCCCCAGGTAACCCTGACCCACCCCCACACCTGTCCCTGCCCACACACCTGTGCCCAGGTGGCCTCCAGGGAACCCTGACCCCTCACCTGCCCCACACCTGTCCCACACCTGTCCCAGGTAACCCCCAGGTGACCCCCAGGTAACCCTGACCCCCCCATACCTGTCCCTGCCCCTCACCTGTGCCCAGGTGATTCCCAGGTAACCCTGCCCCCACACCTGCCCCTCACCTGTGCCCAGGTGCCCCCCAGGTAACCCTGACCCCTCACCTGTCCCACACCTGTCCCAGGTGACCCACAGGTGCCCCCCAGGTAACCCTGCCCCTCACCTGTGCCCAGGTGTCCCCCAGGTGACCCTGCCCCTCACCTGTGCCCAGGTGCCCCCCAGGTAACCCTGCCCCTCACCTGTGCCCAGGTGATTCCCAGGTAACCCTGACCCCTCACCTGTGCCCAGGTGCCCCCCAGGTGACCCTGCCCCTCACCTGTGCCCAGGTAACCCTGACCCCCCACACCTGCCCCTCACCTGTGCCCAGGTGCCCCCCAGGTGACCCTGCCCCTCACCTGTGCCCAAGTGCCCCCCAGGTGACCCCTCCCTCTGTCCCTCCCCCAGAGTCGGAGGCCCCGCCCCCTCCCCAGGTGCGTCTCTCAGGTGCGCCCGACAGGTGCGCGGGGCGGGTGGAGGTGCTGCGCGCTCACCTGTGGGGCACCGTCTGCGACGACACCTGGGGGCTGCGCGAGGCTCAGGTGCTCTGCGCTCACCTGGGCTGCGGCCCCGCCCTGGAGGCACCGGGCGCGGCCAGGTACGGCCGGGGGGCGGGGCCCATCTGGCTGGATGACGTCACCTGCACGGGGGAGGAGCCCGACTTCTTCAGGTGCGCCCACCGCACCTGGGGGGAGCACAACTGCCACCACGGCGAGGACGCGGGCGTGGTCTGCGCAGGTGAGCCCCGACAGGTGGGACAGGTGGGACAGGTGTGACATGGACAGGTCAGACAGGTGAGACAGGTGTGATATGGACAGGTGAGACAGGTGAGACAGGTGGGACAGGTGGGACAGGTGTGACATGGACAGGTGAGACAGGTGGGACAGGTGGGACAGGTGTGATATGGACAGGTGAGACAGGTGGGACAGGTGTGATATGGACAGGTGAGACAGGTGGGACAGGGACAGGTGAGACAAGTGTGATGTGGACAAGTGAGACAGGTGGGACAGGGACAGGTGTGATATGGACAGGTGAGACAGGTGGGACAGGGACAGGTGAGACAAGTGTGATGTGGACAAGTGAGACAGGTGGGACAGGGACAGGTGTGATATGGACAGGTGAGACAGGGACAGGTGAGACAGGTGTGATATGGACAGGTGAGACAGGTGGGACAGGTGTGATGTGGACAGGTGTGACATGGACAGGTGTGACAGGTGTGATGTGGACAGGTGAGACAGGTGGGACAGGTGGGACAGGGACAGGTGTGACATGGACAGGTGAGATATGGACAGGTGAGATATGGACAGATGTGGTCTGCGCAGGAGAGCCCCGACAGGTGGGACAGGTGAGACAGGGACAGGTGAGAAAGGGACAGGTGTGACAGGTGTGATATGGACAGGTGTGATATGGACAGGTGTGCACAGGTGAGACATGGACAGGTGCGACAGGTGCGACAGGTGAGACAGGTGGGACAGGTGAGACAGGGACAGGTGTGATATGGACAGATGTGCGCAGGTGAACACCGACAGGTGAGACAGGTGTGATATGGACAGGTGTGGTCTGTGCAGGTGAGCCCCGACAGGTGAGACAGGTGTGATGTGTGCAGGTGAGTGCAGACAGTTGAGACAGGGACAGGTGAGCGAGAACAGGTGAGACAGCTGTGCCCAGCTGTGCCCAGGTGCGCAGGTGTGATACGGACAGGTGTGCTGTGCTCAGGTGAACAAGGACAGGTGTGCACAGGTGTGCCATGCACAGGTGAGGTGGGGGCTCCTATAGGGCGGGTCTCACCTGTTCAGGTGAGCCTCACCTGGTGCTGGCTCTCACCTGTCCGTGTCCCCGCAGGTAACTCGAGCTCAGGTGAGGTGCGGTTGGTGGCCGGGCCTCACCTGTGCGCAGGTAGGGTGGAGGTGCTGCACGAGGGGAGCTGGGGCAGCGTCTGCGACCGCGGCTGGGACCTGAGGGACGCCCAGGTGAGCCCAGGTGGGGACAGGTGAGGGCAGGGGGGGACAGGTGAGCTCGGGGGGGTCCTGAGGGGCCGCACAGGTGAGCATGGGGGGGGGACAGGTGAGCTCAGGTGGGGACAGTTGAGCATGGGGTGCAGAGGTGAGCGAAGGGGAGGGGACAGGTGAGCTCAGGTGTATCCCTGGGTGAGCTCAGGTGTGCTTGGGATAACTCAGGTGTGTTTGCAGCTCAGCCAGGTGTGTTACCTGTCCCCCAGGCGTGTTTCAGGTCCCTCAGGTGTGTTACCTGTCCCACAGGTAGTCTGCCGCCAGGTGGGCTGCGGGCGGGCGCTGTCGGCGCCAGGTGGGGCGCGCTTCGGGCAGGGCTCGGGCCAGGTGTGGCTGAGCGAGCTCACCTGTGCGGGCAGCGAGCGGCACCTGGGCCAGTGCCCCGCCCCTCCCTGGGGCAGCAACACCTGCGGGCACGGCCAGGACGCGGCGGTGGAGTGCGCAGGTGAGCACCCGCAGGTACCGACAGGTGGGGACAGGTGAGCACGGACAGGTGAGGACAGGTGTGTGCAGGTGAGCACCCGCAGGTACCAACAGGTACAGACAGCTGAGCACGGACAGGTGAGGACAGGTGTGCGCAGGTGAGCACCCGCAGGTACCAACAGGTACAGACAGCTGAGCACGGACAGGTGAGGACAGGTGTGCGCAGGTGAGCACCCGCAGGTACCGACAGGTGAGGACAGGTGAGCACAGACAGGTGAGGACAGGTGTGTGCAGGTGAGCACCCGCAGGTACCGACAGGTGAGGACAGGTGAGCATGGACAGGTGAGGACAGGTGTGTGCAGGTGAGCACCCGCAGGTACCGACAGGTACGGACAGGTGAGCACGGACAGGTGAGGACAGGTGTGTGCAGGTGAGCACCTGCAGGTACGGACAGGTGAGCATGGACAGGTGAGGACAGGTGTGCGCAGGTGAGCACCTGCAGGTACTGACAGGTACGGACAGGTGAGCATGGACAGGTGAGGACAGGTGTGCGCAGGTGAGCACCCGCAGGTACCAACAGGTACGGACAGGTGAGCACGGACAGGTGAGGACAGGTGTGCGCAGGTGAGCACCCACAGGTACCGACAGGTACGGACAGGTGAGCACGGACAGGTGAGGACAGGTGTGCGCAGGTGAGCACCCACAGGTACCGACAGGTACGGACAGGTGAGCACGGACAGGTGAGGACAGGTGTGCGCAGGTGAGCACCTGCAGGTATTGACAGGTACGGACAGGTGAGCACGGACAGGTGAGGACAGGTGTGTGCAGGTGAGCACCCGCAGGTACCGACAGGTACGGACAGGTGAGCACGGACAGGTAAGGACAGGTGTGTGCAGGTGAGCACCAACAGGTACGGACAGGTACGGACAGGTGGGGACAGGTGAGCATGGACAGGTGAGGACAGGTACAGGCAGGTGTGCGCAGGTGAGCACAAACAGGTGGGAACAGGTGAGGACAGGTGAGAACAGGCACAGGCAGATGAGAATGGGTATGGACAGGTGAGCACAGACAGGTGAGAACAGGTATGGACAGGTGTGTACAGGTGAGCACAGACAGGTGAGAACAGGTATGGACAGGTGTGTACAGGTGAGCACAGACAGGTGAGAACAGGTATGGACAGGTGTGTACAGGTGAGCACAGACAGGTCAGGACAGGTATGGACAGGTGTGTACAGGTGAGCATGGACAGATGAGAACAGGCATGGACAGGTGTGTACAGGTGAGGAAAGACAGGTGAGAACAGGTATGGACAGGTGTGTACAGGTGAGCATGGACAGGTGGGCACAGCTATGAAGAGGTGAGCAATTATGGACAGGTGGGCAGGGACAGGCGTGCTCAGGTGAGGGGGCGGGGCACAGGTGTGCTGTGAGGTGTCCGTTACCTGCCCTCACCTGTCCTTCTCCATCCCTCACCTGTCTCACCTGTCCCCTTTCCCCTTACCCCACATCCTCACCTGTCCCTCCCTCACCTGTCTATCCCTCACCTGTCCATCCCTCACCTGTCCATCCTTCACCTGTCCCTCACCTGTCTATCCCTCACCTGTCTATCCCTCACCTGTCTATCCCTCACCTGTCCATCCCTCACCTGTCTATCCCTCACCTGTCCATCCCTCACCTGTCCATCCTTCACCTGTCCCTCACCTGTCCATCCCTCACCTGTCCATCCCTCACCTGTCCATCCCTCACCTGTCCATCCCTCACCTGTCCATCCCTCACCTGTCCCCCCAGGTGCTCACCTGTCCCTCAGCTGTGCCCCCCTCACCTCTCCCCTTTCCCCACAGCCCCCCCTCACCTCACCTGTCCCTCACCTGTACCTGTCCATTGACTCACCTGTCCCTCACCTGTACCTGTGCATTCACTCACCTGTACCTGTCCATTGACTCACCTGTCCCTCACCTGTACCTGTGCATTCACTCACCTGTACCTGTCCATTGACTCACCTGTCCCTCACCTGTCTGTCTCCCAGCAGCCTCTCCCCCCTCCCCCTCACCTGTCCCGGGGGCTCCCCAGGTGCGCCTGGCCGGGGGCCCGCACAGGTGCGCCGGCCGGGTGGAGCTGCTGCACCTGGGCAGGTGGGGCTCGGTCTGCGACCACTCCTGGGACCTGGCGGCCGCGCGCGTCACCTGCCGCCAGGTGAGCTGCGGCCCCGCCCTGGGCGCGCCCAGCCGCGCGCGCTTTGGCCCAGGTGAGGGCCCGGTGTGGCTGGGCCAGGTGCGCTGCACAGGTGAGGAGCTCACCTTGGACAGGTGCGAGCGGCGGCCCTGGGAGGAGCACGACTGCGGGCCGGAGGAGACGGCGGCGGCCGTGTGTGCAGGTGAGCACCTGGGCAGGTGAGGGACAGGTGAGCACCTGGGACAGGTGTGCGCAGGTGAGCACCTGGGTAGGTGAGGGACAGGTGAGCACCTGGGACAGGTGTGCGCAGGTGAGCACCTGGGTAGGTGAGGGACAGGTGAGAACCTGGGACAGGTGTGCGCAGGTGAGCACCTGGGTAGGTGAGGGACAGGTGAGAACCTGGGACAGGTGTGCGCAGGTGAGCACCTGGGCAGGTGAGGGACAGGTGAGCACCTGGGCAGGTGAGGGACAGGTGTGCGCAGGTGAGCACCTGGACAGGTGAGGGACAGGTAAGCACCTGGAACAGGTGTGCGCAGGTGAGGGACAGGTGTGCGCAGGTGAGCACCTGCACAGGTGAGGGACAGGTGTGCGCAGGTGAGGGACAGGTGTGCACCTGGGACAGGTGTGCGGAGGTGAGCACCTGGGCAGGTGAGGGACAGGTGTGCACAGGTGAGCACCTGGGCAGGTGAGGGACAGGTGAGCACCTGGAACAGGTGTGCGGAGGTGAGCACCTGGGCAGGTGAGGGACAGGTGAGAACCTGGGACAGGTGTGCGCAGGTGAGGGACAGGTGTGTGCAGGTGAGCACCTGCACAGGTGAGGGACAGGTGTGCGCAGGTGAGGGACAGGTGAGAACCTGTGACAGGTGTGCGCAGGTGAGGGACAGGTGTGTGCAGGCGAGCACCTGGAAGAACAGGTGTGCACAGGTGAGGAACAGGTGTGCGTGGGTGAGCACCTGGAACAGGTGAGGGGGACAGGTGAGCACCTGGGGGGACAGGTGAGGGGACACAGGTGTGCGCAGGTGACCACCTGGCACAGGTGAAGGGTGGGAAGGCTCAGGTGTGGTTTGGGGGTCTCAGGTGTGCCCAGGTGAGCTCAGGTGTGCTCAGGTAATGTAGATGAGGTGAGGCACCCAGGTGTGCCCAGGTGCTCCCAGTTGGCCCCAGGTTCCCCCAAGTAGGTTCAGGTGTCCCCTGGTGCCCCCAGGTGTGCTCAGGTGGGTTCAGGTGTCCCCTGGTTCCCTCCAGGTAGGTTCAGGTGCATCCAGGTGCTTCCAGGTGTGCTCAGTTGAACTACTGTGTTACCCAGGTAACACAGGTGTGCCCAGGTGAGCTCAGGTGCTCCCAGGTACCCCCAGGTGTCCCCACCTGTCCCCAGGTGCCCCTAGGTGAGCTCAGGTGTGTTCAGATGAGCTCAGGTGAGCTCAGGTGTGTTCAGGTGAGCTCAGGTGTTCCCAGGTGCCCCCAGGTGAGCTCAGGTGGGTTCAGGTGAGCTCAGGTGTCCCCTGGTTCCCTCCAGGTGCTGCCAGGTGTGCTCAGTTGAGCTCAGGTATACTCAGGTAACACAGGTGGGCTCAGGTGAGCATTGGGGACTCAGGTGCCCCCAGGTGAGCTCAGGTGTCCCCAGGTGTGCCCAAGATGCCCTCAGGTGAGCTCAGGTGTATTCAGGTGAGCTCAGGTGTGTTCAGGTGAGCTCAGGTGTGTTCAGGTGAGCTCAGGTGGGCTCAGGTGTGTTCAGGTGAGCTCAGGTGGGTTCAGGTGAGCTCAGGTGGGTTCAGGTGCCCCGGCCGTGCCTGACCCCGCCCCCTCCCGCAGGTGAGGATCCCCCCCAGGTGCGGCTGCGGGGCGGGGCCGGGCCCTGCGCGGGGCAGGTGCAGGTGCTGCTGAACCGCACCTGGCTGCAGGTGTGCGGCCTCACCTGGGGGCTGCCCGAGGCGCAGGTGCTGTGCCGGCAGCTGGGCTGCGGCCCCGCCCTCGGCGCACCTGTGGGGCCGCACCTGCCCGAGCAGGGGCCTCACCTGGCCGGGCTCACCTGTGACGGCTCCGAGTCGCAGCTGGCCGAGTGCCTGGAGCGGGGGGCGGGGCCGAGCACCTGCGCAGGTGGGGCGGCAGAGGCCAGGTGTGCCCTGCCTGCAGGTGAGTGAGGGGGAGGGGCCGAAGGTGAGGGACGGGGGTGGGGGAGGGGCCAAAGGTGTGGGACAGGTGTGGGGGAGGGGCCCAGGTGAGCCCCATGTGTGGGGGAGGGGCTGCAGGTGTGGGGGAGGAGCTAAAGGTGAACTCCAGGTATGGGGGAGGGGCTCAAGGTCTGGGGGAGGGGCTTCAAATGAGGGACAGGTGTGGGGGAGGGGCCAAAGGGGAGGGACAGGTGTGGGGGAAGGAATCCCAGTGAAGGTCCAGGTGAGGGGGGAGGGCTGGGACAGGTGAGACAGGTGGGACAGGTGGGACAGGTAAAGGTGGGACAGGTGAGAAGGAGGAGACAGGTGTGAAGGGTAGGGCAGGTCAGGACAGGTGAGGAAGGCAGGACAGGTAAGGACAGGTGAGGAAGGCAGGACAGGTAAGGACAGGTGTGACGGCTCCCCCCGACGCCTCACCTGTCCCCAGGTGCTGCCCCCACCTGTGCCTACCTGGTGGTGCTGCTGGTGCTGCTGACGTCACTGGGCGGGGCCCTCCTCTGGCTCACCTTGCGGGCCAGGTGTGTCCCAGGTGAGTCCCGCCCCTGCCCCGCCCCCCAGGCGACCCCAGGTGACCCCAGGTGACCTCAGGTGTGTCCCCAGCTCACCTGGACGCCCCGAGGGCCCCCGGCAACATCTACCTGCCCAGGAGGGCCTCACCTGGCCAGGTCGAGGCGCTGCAGCTGATGGATGATGCCCCCTGAGCTCACCTGGTGGGGCTCACCTGGAACTCACCTGGTGGGGCTCACCTGGGGACTGGAACTCACCTGGGATCCCTCACCTGGTGGGGCTCACCTGGACTGGAACCTCTCACCTGGGATCCCTCACCTGGTGGGGCTCACCTGGGGACTGGAACCTCTCACCTGGCTGCTCTCACCTGGACTCCTCACCTGAACCTCACCTGGAATCCTCACCTGCAAACCCTCACCTGGCCACCCTCACCTGGAAATCTCACCTGGGATCTCTCACCTGGAGTCCTCACCTGCAATCTCCAACGGAACCTCTCACCTGGCCACCCTCACCTGCAAACCCTCACCTGGAATCCTCACCTGAACCTCACCTGCAATCTCTCATCTGGCTGCTCTCACCTGAACATCTCACCTGAATCCTCACCTGGCTCCTCTCACCTGGAATCCTCACCTGAACCTCTCACCTGAACCTCACCTGGAATCCTCACCTGAACCTCACCTGGAATCCTCACCTGAACCTCACCTGGAATCCTCACCTGCAAACCCTCACCTGGCCACGCTCACCTGGCTGCACTCACCTGGGATCCCTACGTGGAATCCCTCACCTGAACCTCTCACCTGCAATCTCTGAACCTCACCTGGCCGCCCTCACCTGGAATCTCACCTGGAATCCTCACTTGAACCTTACCTGGCCACTCTCACCTGGCTGCTCTCACCTGGAATCTGCACCTGGAATCTCTTACCTGAACCTCTCACCTGGAATCCCTCACCTGGCCGCTCTCACCTGGAATTTCTCACCTGGTCGCCCTCACCTGGAATCTTTCACCTGAACCTCACCTGAACCTTACCTGGCCGCTCTCACCTGGAATCCTCACCTGGCCACTCTCACCTGGCCGCTCTCACCTGGAATCCTCACCTGGCCGCTCTCACCTGGAATCCTCACCTGGCCGCTCTCACCTGGCCACTCTCACCTGGAATCCTCACCTGGAATCCTCACCTGGCTGCTCTCACCTGGAATCCTCACCTGGCCGCTCTCACCTGGCCGCTCTCACCTGGAATCCTCCCCTGGAATCCTCACCTGGCTGCTCTCACCTGGAATCCTCACCTGGAATCCTCACCTGGCTGCTCTCACCTGGCCACTCTCACCTGGCCGCTCTCACCTGGAATCCTCACCTGGCCGCTCTCACCTGGAATCCTCACCTGGAATCCTCACCTGGCTGCTCTCACCTGGAATCCTCACCTGGAATCCTCACCTGGAATCCTCACCTGGCTGCTCTCACCTGGCCGCTCTCACCTGGAATCCTCACCTGGCTGCTCTCACCTGGAATCCTCACCTGGAATCCTCACCTGGCTGCTCTCACCTGGAATCCTCACCTGGAATCCTCACCTGGCTG
The DNA here is from genome assembly GCF_027477595.1 of Haemorhous mexicanus. Taxonomy (NCBI): domain Eukaryota; kingdom Metazoa; phylum Chordata; class Aves; order Passeriformes; family Fringillidae; genus Haemorhous; species Haemorhous mexicanus. The sequence continues at coordinate 16,978,072 of NC_082356.1, forward strand.
CTCTCACCTGGAATCCTCACCTGGAATCCTCACCTGGCTGCTCTCACCTTGCTGCTCTCACCTGGAATCCTCACCTGGAATCCTCACCTGGCTTCTCTCACCTGGAATCCTCACCTGGAATCCTCATCTGGAATCCTCACCTGGAATCCTCACCTGGCTGCTCTCATCTGGAATCCTCACCTGGAATCCTCACCTGGAATCCTCACCTGGCCGCTCTCACCTGGAATCCTCACCTGGCTGCTCTCACCTGGAATCCTCACCTGGAATCCTCACCTGGCCGCTCTCACCTGGCCACTCTCACCTGGCCCCTCCCCCCTCTTTAGCAGCTCAGGTGTCCCCGTACACCTGGGCAGGTGAATAAATAAAAAATGGCGTCTGGAGCCCCCAGGTGTGAATTTTGGGAATCTCATCCCCCCCCCAGGTGTGACTCTCAGGTGTTCCCACCCCCCCGAGGTGTGAATGTTGGAGCTCCCAAACCCCCCAGGTGTGACTCTCAGGTGTTCCCACCCCCCCAGGTGTCAATTTTGGGGCTTCCCCACCCCCTCAGGTGTGACAGGTGTGACAGGTGTGACTCTCAGGTGTCCCCACCCCCCCCAGGTGTGAATGTTGGAGCTCCCAAACCCCCCAGGTGTGACTCTCAGGTGTTCCCACCCCCTCAGGTGTGCCAGGTGTGAATCTTGGGAGCTCCCAACCCCGCCAGGTGTGACAGGTGTGACTCTCAGGTGTTCCCAACCCCCCAGGTGTGAATTTTGGGGTCCCCCACCCCCTCAGGTGTGACAGGTGGGAATCTCAGGTGTCCCCAAACCATCCAGGTGTGACTCTCAGGTGTTCTTACTCCTCCAGAACTCCTCCAGGTGTGACAGGTGTGAATCTCAGGTGCCCCAATCCCCTCAGGTGTGCCAGGTGTGAGTTTTGGAGATCCCAACCCCCCCCAGGTGTGACTCTCAGGTGTCCCAATGCCCTCAGGTGGGATAGGTGTGATCTTTGGGGGTTCCCAAACCCCCCAGGTGTGGCTCTCAGGTGCCCCAATCCCCTCAGGTGTGCCAGGTGTGAGTTTTGGAGATCCCAACCCCCCCCAGGTGTGACTCTCAGGTGTCCCAATGCCCTCAGGTGGGATAGGTGTGATCTTTGGGGGTTCCCAAACCCCCCAGGTGTGGCTCTCAGGTGCCCCAATCCCCTCAGGTGTGCCAGGTGTGAGTTTTGGAGATCCCAACCCCCCCAGGTGTGACTCTCAGGTGTCCCCACCCCCCCAGGTGTGAATTTTGGGGGTCTCCCCCCCCCCACCCCCACCTGTGCACTGACTCCACCCCTGAAGCTCCAGGTGAGACTCAGGTGAGACCGGCGATGACGTCATCCATTAACGAGCCTTTAATGAACGATCCAGGTGTGCCCCGCCCCCAGCGCTACAGGTACCGCCCGGGAAGGTGGGACAGGTGTGCCCAGGGGAGCTCAGGTGTGCCCAGGTGTGCCCAGGGGAGCTCAGGTGTGCCCAGGGGAGCTCAGGTATGGTCAGGTGTGCCCCAGGTGTGCTCAGGTGTTCCCCAAGTATGCCCAGGTGTGTCCCACATGAGCTCAGGTGTGCCCCAGGTATGTTCAGGTGAGTTCAGGTGTTCCCCAAGTATGCCCAGGTGTGCTCAGGTGTTCCTCAAGTATGCCCAGGTGTGCTCAGGTGTGTCCCACATGAGCTCAGGTGTGCCCCAGGTATGTTCAGGTGAGCTCAGGTGTTCCCCAAGTATGCCCAGGTGTGCTCAGGTGTGTCCCACATGAGCTCAGGTGTGCCCCAGGTGTGTTCAGGTGTTCCCCAAGTATGCCCAGGTGTGGCCCAGGTGGGTCCAGGTGTGCTCAGGTGTGTCCCACATGAGCTCAGGTGTGCCCAGGTGAGCCCTCGCAGTGCCCGGGTCACACCTGGCCCCAGGTGAGCCCTGGGGGTCCCTCAGTTCCTCATCCGCCGTCGGTGACGTCACAGCTCAGGTGTGGCCGCGCTGGGGCCCCTCACCTGCGGCTCAGGTGTCACTGTCCAGGTGCTGCAAAGTTCGGGGTCCACACCTGTCCAGATGTCCCTCACCTGCAGCTCAGGTGTCACGCAGGTGTCGCTGTCCAGGTGCTGCAGAGTTCGGGGTCCACACCTGTCCAGGTGTCCCTCACCTGCAGCTCAGGTGTCACGCAGGTGTCGCTGTCCAGGTGCTGCAGAGTTTGGGGTGCACACCTGGCTGAGGCGCCCTCACCTGGGGCTCAGGTGTCACTGTCCAGGTGTTGCTGCTGCACCTTTGAAGGGTCCACACCTGTCCAGGTGTGCGGTTCTGGGCCCACACACCGGTCCTGGCTCCCAGTTCCAGGGTTCCCGCACCTGTCCAGGTGTGCAGGTCCAAGGTTCTCCCACCTGTCCAGGTGTGCAGATTCAGGGTCCCCTCACCTGGCGCTCATTCCTGGGCCTCAGGTGTCACTGTCCAGGTGTTGCAGGTGAAGCTTTATGGAGTCCACACCTGTCCAGGTGTGCAGTTCTGGGCTTCCCTCACCTGGAGCTCAGGTGTTGCAGTCCAGGTGTTCCTGCTGCAGGTTTGAAGCCAACACCTGTCCAGGTGTGCAGTTCTGGGCTTCCCACAACTGCGGCTCAGGTGTTGCAGTCCAGGTGTTCCTGCCACACCTTTCTGGGGTCCACAGGAGATTTTTGGGTCCACACCTGTCTAGGTGTGCAGTTCTGGGCTTCTCACACCTGCAGCTCAGGTGTTGCAGTCCAGGTGTTCCTGCCACACCTTTCTGGGCTCCACAGGAGATTTTTGGGTCCACACCTGTCCGGGCTCACAGGTACTGAGTCCTTTCACCTGGGGCTTCACCGATGGGCTCAGGTGCTCCAGGTGAAGACACCACACCTGTCCAGGACCCCACACCTGGAGAGGTGAGCACACCTAAGCCTCACACCTGTCCTGGGATGCAGATTTGGGGTTCCCACACCTGGAGCTCAGGTGTCACTCTCCAGGCGTTGCAGGTGAAGCTTTATGGAGTCCACACCTGTCCAGGTGTGCAGTTCTGGGGTTCCCTCACCTGCAGCTCAGGTGTTGCTGTCCAGGTGTTCCTGCCGCACCTTTCTGGGGTCCACAGGAGATTTTTGGGTCCACACCTGTCCAGGTGTGCAGTTCTGGGCTTCTCACACCTGCGGCTCAGGTGTTGCAGTCCAGGTGTTCCTGCCACACCTTTCTGGGCTCCACAGGAGATTTTTGGGGTCCACACCTGTCTGGGCTCACAGGTACTGAGTCCTTTCACCTGGGGCTTCATCCACGCGGCTCAGGTGCTCCAGGTGAAGACACCACACCTGTCCAGGGCGCTCACCTGCGGCTCAGGTGTCGCGGTGCACGCGCTGGTGCTGCAGCAGGTTGGAGGGGTGCGCGAAGCCCTTGGCGCACACGCCGCACTTGTAGGGCGTCTCACCTGTGTGCACCTTCTCGTGCACGGCCAGGTACGCCAGGTCCTTGAAGAACTTGTGGCAGTGGCCGCACTGGTGCGGCCTCACCTGGCTGGGGCTGCAGGTGCTGGGGGCACACCTGGACAGGTGGGCAGGTCCGGGGTTCTCACACCTCTTCAGGTGTGCAGTTCTAGGTCCACACGTGTCCTGGGATGCAGATTCGGGGTTCCCACACCTGCGGCTCAGGTGTGAATGTTCAGGCGTTGCAGGTGAAGCTTTATGGAGCCCACACCTGTCCAGGTGTGCAGTTCTGGGCTTCCCACACCTGTCCAGGTGTGCAGTTCTGTGGTTCCCACACCTGCAGCTCAGGTGTTGCTGTCCAGGTGTTGCTGCTCCACCTTTATGGGGCCCACAGGAGATTTTTGGGTCCACACCTGTCCAGGTGTGCAGTTCTGGGGTTCCCACACCTGCGGCTCAGGTGTTGCTGTCCAGGTGTTGCAGGTGAAGCTTTTTGGGGTCTAAAACACTTTTTTGATGTCCACACCTGTCTGGGCTCACAGGTACCGAGTCCTTTCACCTGGGGCTTCACCCACAGGGCTCAGGTGCTCCAGGTGAAGACACCACACCTGTCCAGGCCGCTCACCTGCGGCTCAGGTGTCGCGGTGCACGCGCTGGTGCTGCAGCAGGTTGGAGGGGTGCGCGAAGCCCTTGGCGCACACGCCGCACCTGTCGGGCGTCTCACCTGTGTGCACCTTCTCGTGCACGGCCAGGTACGCCAGGTCCTTGAAGAACTTGTGGCAGTGGCCGCACTGGTGCGGCCTCACCTGGATGGGGCTGCAGGTGCTGGGGGCACACCTGGACAGGTGGGCAGGTCCGGGGTTCTCACACCTCTTCAGGTGTGCAGTTCTAGGTCCACACCTGTCCTAGGATGCAGATTCGGGGTTCCCACACCTGGGGCTCAGGTGTCACTCTCCAGGTGTTGCAGGTGAAGCTTTATGGAGTCCACACCTGTCCTAGGATGCAGATTCGGGGTTCCCACACCTGGGGCTCAGGTGTCACTCTCCAGGTGTTGCAGGTGAAGCTTTATGGAGTCCACACCTGTCCAGGTGTGCAGTTCTGGGGTTCCCACACCTGTGGCTCAGGTGTTGCAGTCCAGGTGTTCCTGCCACACCTTTATGGGGTCCGTAGGAGATTTTTGGGTCCACACCTGTCCAGGTGTGCAGTTCTGGGCTTCCCTCACCTGGGGCTCAGGTGTTGCATTCCAGGTGTTGCAGGTGAAGCTTTTTGGGGTCTAAAACACTTTTTTGGGGTCCACACCTGTCCGGGCTCACAGGTACCGAGTCCTTTCACCTGGGGCTTCATCCACAGGGCTCAGGTGCTCCAGGTGAAGACACCACACCTGTCCAGGGCGCTCACCTGCGGCTCAGGTGTCACGGTGCACGCGCTGGTGCTGCAGCAGGTTGGAGGGGTGCGCGAAGCCCTTGGCGCACACGCCGCACTTGTAGGGCGTCTCACCTGTGTGCACCTTCTCGTGCACGGCCAGGTACGCCAGGTCCTTGAAGAACTTGTGGCAGTGGCCGCACTGGTGCGGCCTCACCTGGCTGGGGCTGCAGGTGCTGGGGGCACACCTGGACAGGTGGGCAGGTCCGGGGTTCTCACACCTCTTCAGGTGTGCAGTTCTAGGTCCACACCTGTCCTGGGATGCAGATTTGGGGTTCCCACACCTGGAGCTCAGGTGTCACTCTCCAGGCGTTGCAGGTGAAGCTTTATGGAGTCCACACCTGTCCAGGTGTGCAGTTCTGGGGTTCCCACACCTGCGGCTCAGGTGTTGCTGTCCAGGTGTTCCTGCCACACCTTTCTGGGGTCCACAGGAGATTTTTGGGTCCACACCTGCCCAGGTGTGCAGTTCTGGGGTTCCCACACCTGCGGCTCAGGTGTTGCAGTCCAGGTGTTCCTGCCACACCTTTCTGGGCTCCACAGGAGATTTTTGGGTCCACACCTGTCCGGGCTCACAGGTACCGAGTCCTTTCACCTGGGGCTTCACCCACGGGGCTCAGGTGCTCCAGGTGAAGACACCACACCTGTCCAGGCCGCTCACCTGTCCAGGTGAGCACACCCAGACCCACACCTGTCCTGGGATGCAGATTTGGGGTTCCCACACCTGGGGCACAGGTGTCACTGTTCAGGCGTTGCAGGTGAAGCTTTATGGAGTCCACACCTGTCCAGGTGTGCAGTTCTGGGGTTCCCACACCTGCGGCTCAGGTGTTGCTGTCCAGGTGTTCCTGCCACACCTTTCTGGGGTCCACAGGAGATTTTTGGGTCCACACCTGCCCAGGTGTGCAGTTCTGGGGTTCCCACACCTGCGGCTCAGGTGTTGCAGTCCAGGTGTTCCTGCCACACCTTTCTGGGCTCCACAGGAGATTTTTGGGTCCACACCTGTCCGGGCTCACAGGTACCGAGTCCTTTCACCTGGGGCTTCACCCACAGGGCTCAGGTGCTCCAGGTGAAGACACCACACCTGTCCAGGCCGCTCACCTGTCCAGGTGAGCACACCCAGACCCACACCTGTCCTGGGATGCAGATTTGGGGTTCCCACACCTGGGGCACAGGTGTCACTGTTCAGGCGTTGCAGGTGAAGCTTTATGGAGTCCACACCTGTCCAGGTGTGCAGTTCTGGGGTTCCGACACCTGCAGCTCAGGTGTTGCAGTCCAGGTGTTCCTGCCACACCTTTATGGGGTCCACAGGAGATTTTTGGGGTCCACACCTGTCCGGGCTCACAGGTACCGAGTCCTTTCACCTGGGGCTTCACCCACGCGGCTCAGGTGCTCCAGGTGAAGGCACCACACCTGTCCAGGGCGCTCACCTGCAGCTCAGGTGTCGCGGTGCACGCGCTGGTGCTGCAGCAGGTTGGAGGGGTGCGCGAAGCCCTTGGCGCACACCCCGCACTTGTAGGGCGTCTCACCTGTGTGCACCTTCTCGTGCACGGCCAGGTACGCCAGGTCCTTGAAGAACTTGTGGCAGTGGCCGCACTGGTGCGGCCTCACCTGGCTGTGCACGCGCCGGTGCTGCAGCAGCAGCGAGGGCCGGGCGAACGCCTTCCCGCACGCCTCGCACCTGTAGGGCCGCTCACCTGTGTGAGCGCGCTGGTGGATGGCCAGGTAAGAGGACTGCTTGAAGGCCTTGCCGCAGGTGCGGCAGGCGAAGGGGCGCTCACCTGTGTGCACGCGCTCGTGCGAGGCCAGCGCGTTGCTCTGCTTGAAGGCCTTGCCGCAGAGGGCGCACCTGAAGGGGCGGTCACCTGTGTGCACGCGCTCGTGCACCTTCAGCGAGTGGCCGTAGGTGAAGCGCTTGCCGCAGACGCCGCAGGTGTGCGGCTTGTCCTCGCACCTGTGCCGCCGGTGCAGCAGCAGCGCGTTGGCCGCCGGGAAATCCTTGCCGCACTCGGCGCACCTGAAAGGTCGCTCGGCTTCCGCCAGGTGAGTCAGGGCGTGGCGCCGGCGCTCGTAGGGGGTTTTGAAAGCTTTGGCGCACCTGGGGCAGGTGAAGGGGCGCTGGCCGCTGTGGATGCGGCGGTGCTCCTGCAGGTTGGAGGAGCGCTTGAAGCGCTTCCCGCACAGGTCGCACCTGTGCGGCCGCTCCTCCGTGTGCACCAGGGCGTGGCTCTTGAAGTCCGAGTGGCGCTTGAAGGTGGCGCGGCACAGGTGACAGGTGAAGGGCCGCGCCTCCGTGTGCACCACCTGGTGGCTCAGCAGCTCCCAGGTGCGCTTGAAGCTCTTGTGGCAGGCGGGGCACTGGAAGGGTTTGTCGGCCACGATCACCTGGCGGATCTCCAGGTGGGCAGGTAGGTCTCCCTCCTCCTCCTCCTCCTCCTCCTCCTCCTCACCTGGCTTCTCGGCCTCACCTGGCGCACCTGGCGCACCTGAGCGGCCGCCCAGCACCAGCTTGGCGGTGGAGTAGACGCCGCGCTCGTCGATGAGCTGCACGAAGCCGGGCGTGGCCTCACCTGGCTCAGGTGAGGGGGACTCCGAGCCCGGAGCACCTGGGTGGGCCCAGGGCAGCTGCAGGTGGGAGGGGCCGGGCTCGGCAGGGGGTGGGCGTGGCCGCAGGTAAAGGCGGGGCCGGCGGAGGCGGGAGGTGGAGGGGTCACCTGGAGAGGGGCGCACTTGGAGGGAGGCACCTGGCTGGGGGTGGTGGTCTTCGTCACCTGCGTCTTCTTCATCGTCGTCGTCATCACCCGGATCTTCATCGTCATCACCTGGATCTTCATCGTCATCACCTGGATCTTCCTCACCTGGGTCTTCCTCACCTGGGTCTTCACCGTCACCTGGATCTTCCTCACCTGGATCTTCTTCCTCACCTGGTTCTTCACCTGTTCCTTCCTCACCTGGCCCTTCTTCCTCCTCACCTGGCTGCTCCTCCTCCTCCTCCTCCTCTTCCTCGGACAGGTGAGGCATCACCTGGGCAAAGGGGGAATGGCCCTCCATGGCCACACCTGGAAAAGGGGGGATGAGGACAGGTGAGACAGGTGAGGGAGAGGTGAGACAGGTGGGACAGGTGAGACAGGTGAGGGACAGGTGAGAGGTGGGACAGGTGAGACAGGTGAGACAGGTGGGACAGGTGATGGACAGGTGGGACAGGTGAGGGACAGGTGGGACAGGTGATGGACAGGTGAGGGACAGGTGAGGGACAGGTGAGACAGGTGAGGGACAGGTGAGGGACAGGTGAGACAGGTGAGACAGGTGAGGGACAGGTGAGACAGGTGAGGGACAGGTGAGACAGGTGAGGGACAGGTGAGGGACAGGTGAGACAGGTGAGGGACAGGTGAGACAGGTGAGGGACAGGTGAGACAGGTGGGACAGGTGAGAGAGGTGAGACAGGTGAGGGACAGGTGAGACAGGTGGGACAGGTGAGACAGGTGAGGGACAGGTGAGAGGTGGGACAGGTGATGGACAGGTGAGGGACAGGTGAGACAGGTGGGACAGGTGATGGACAGGTGAGGGACAGGTGAGGGACAGGTGAGACAGGTGAGACAGGTGGGACAGGTGAGACAGGTGAGGGACAGGTGAGAGGTGGGACAGGTGAGGGACAGGTGAGGGACAGGTGAGACAGGTGAGGGACAGGTGAGACAGGTAGGACAGGTGAAATAGGTGAGGGACAGGTGAGGGACAGGTGAGACAGGTGAGGGACAGGTGAGACAGGTGGGACAGGTGATGGACAGGTGAGGGACAGGTGAGGAATTCCCATGGGAATTCCCTGGGAAGGATTTTGGGATCCCTCTGGGACCCCCCGGGCGGAGCTCCGGGATCCGAACAGTCCCAGGAAGGACCAAGAAAAAAAAAAAAATTCGGGAATTCCAAAAATATTCGGGAATTTCAGGAGTTCTGGAAAATCCCCAAATCATCCCAAAAATCTCCAAATCCCCAAAATCCCAAAAATCCCAAATCCGGGATCCCAAAATCCCAAAAATCCCCAAAATCCCCAAATTTGGGATCCCAAAAATACCAAAATCCCCAAATCCCAAAAATCTGGGATCCCAAAAATCCCAAAATCCCCAAATCTGGGATCCTAAAATCTCAAAAATCCCCAAATATCCCAAAAATCCCAAATCTGGGATCCCAAAATCCCAAAAATCCCAAAATCCCCAAATCTGGGATCCTAAAATCTCAAAAATCCCCAAATATCCCAAAAATCTCCAAATCCCAAAATAATCCCGGATCCAAAAATCCCAAAAATCCCAAAATCCCCAAATTGGGCCCAAATTCCCCCAAAATTCCCAAATTCCCAAAAATTCCCAAAATCCAGGATTGAGATAAACGAGGTGTCGTGAATATGCAAATGAGGCATTTGCATCTCATTAGTGCCAGGGGCAGGGATTCCTGCAGGGGATTCTGGGATTTGGGAATTTTTGGGGAATTTGGGATTTTGGAGATTTGGGAATTTGGGGTTTTGGAAATTTGGGATTTTAAGGATTTGGGATTTTGGGAATTTTTGAGGATTTGGAATTTTGGGGATTTGGTATTTTGGGGATTTGGGATTTCTCGGTTTTGGGATTTTTGGGATTTTGGGATTTGGGAGTTTGGGAATTTGGGGTTTTGGGGATTTGGGATTTTGGGGGGAATTTGGGGTTTTGAGATTTCTGGGGATTTGGGAATTTGGGAATTTTGGGGTTTTGGGATTTTGGGGAATTTGGGGATTTTGGGAATTTCTGGGAATTCGGGGTTTAGGGGATTTGGGATTTTTGGGATTTGGGAATTTTTGAGGATTTGGAATTTTGGGATTTTTGGGGAATTTGGGAATTTTTGGGGATTTGGGATTTTGGAGATTTGGGGTTTTGGGGTTTGGGGAAATTGGGAATTTTGGGGGAATTTTTTGGGGTTTTGGGAATTTCTTGGAATTCGGGGTTTAGGGGATTTGGGAATTTTTGGGAATTTGAGATATTTGGGAATTGGGATTTTGGGAATTTTGGGAATTTCTGGGAAATTGGGGTTTCGGGATTTCTGGGGATTTGAGAATTTGGGATTTTGGGGATTTGGGAATTTTGGGGGATTTTGGGAATTTTTGGGGGATTTTGGGAATTTATGAGGATTTGGGAATTCCCTTCTTGGAAGCCCAGGATGGGTTCGGGATCCCCTGAGGGGGGATTTGGGAATTCCTTGGGATGGATCTGGGGATTTGGGATCCCTTGAGGAGAAATTCGGGATTTGGGAATTCCCAGACCCCTCCCCCGGGCTGGGTTTGGGGATTTGGGGATTCGGGATCCCCCCGAAATTCCGGATCTGGGACCCCCAAAAATTCGGGATTTGGGATCTCCAAAGATTCGGGATTTGGGGATTCCTGAAAATTCCGGATTTGGGGATTTGGGAACCCCAAAATTCCGGATTTAGGGATTCCCGAAAATTCCGGATTTGGGGATTTGGGAACCCCAAAATTCCGGATTTGGGGATTCCCGAAAATTCCGGATTTGGGGATTTGGGAACCCCAAAATTCCGGATTTTGGGATTCCCGAAAATTCCGGATTTGGGATCCCCCCGGGAACGGCCCCAGCTGGGACTGGGGAACCCCTGGGAGTGCCCCAGTCCATCCCAGTCCATCCCAGTCTGTCCCAGTCCATCCCAGTTTGTCCCAGTCCGTCCCAGTTTGTCCCAGTCCGTCCCAGTCCATCCCAGTCCATCCCAGTCCATCCCAGTCTGTCCCAGTCCATCCCAGTTTGTCCCAGTCCGTCCCAGTCCATCCCAGTCCGTCCCAGTCCATCCCAGTCCATCCCAGTTTGTCCCAGTCTGTCCCAGTCCATCCCAGTCCATCCCAGTCCATCCCAGTCCCTCCCAGTCCCTCCCAGTCCATCCCAGTCCGTCCCAGTTCTCTCCCAGTTTCTCACCGGGCGCCGCCACCGCCCCCGGAGCCACTTCCGGCCGCGCTCGCGCGCGATGACGTCACCGCCGGAATGGGCGGGGCCTGCGCGGGAACTGGGAGGGGCTGGGATAAACTGGGAGGGACTGGGATAAACTGGGAGGGACTGGGAGGGACTGGGGGGGACCGGGGAGCTTAAAAGGGGAATTTTAAGGAGAGGGGGGGGTCCCAAAATCGGGGAGTTCCCGCCAAAATTCGGGGAGTTCCCGCCAAAAAATCGGGGGTTTCACCCCAAAATTGGGGCTTGAATCCCAAAATTGGGGGATTTCACCCCAAAAATCGGGGATTTCACCCCAAAAATTGGGGATTTCACCCTAAAAATTGGGGATTTCCCCTCCCAAAAATCGGGGATTGACCCCAAGAATGGGAGATTTCCCGCCAAAAAACGGGGATTTCCCGCCAAAAATCGGGGTTAAACCCCAAAAATCGGGGATTGAACTCCCAAAATTGGGACTTGAACTCCCGAAATTGGGAATTTCCTGTCAAAAATCAGGGATTAAACCCCAAAAATCGAGGATTTAACCCCCAAAATTCGGGGATTTAGTCCCAAAAATTCGGGGATTTCACCCCAAAAATCGGGAATTAACCCCAAGAATGAGCGATTTCTCGTCCAAAATCGGGAATTTCACCCCAAAAATCGAAGATTTCAAAAATCGGGGATCGAAGCCCAAAATATCGGGGATTTCACCTCAAAAATCGAGGATTTAACCCTCAAAATTCGGGGATTTCACCACAAAATTCGGGGATCTTTTGCCAAAAATGGGGGGTTTAATCCCAAAAATTGGGAATTTGCTACAAAAATCGGAATTCCCAGCAAAAATCGGGGATTTCACCCCAAAATTCGGGGATTGAACCCCAAAAATCAGGAGTTTAACCCCAAAAATTGGGAATTTCCCGCCAAAATTCGGGGGGTTCACCCCAAAATTCGGGGATTTCACCCCAAAAATTGGGGATTTCCCACCAAAAACCGGAATTTTCCCACCAAAATTCGGGGGTTTCACCCCAAAAATTGGGAATTGACCCCAAAAATTCCGGGAATGATCCCCAAAAATCGGAGATTTCACCCCAAAACCGCATCCGAGCGGAACTGAGGATTTTGGGATCACCCCAAAGTTGCCAGTTTCGGGTTTTTCATCCCAAAATCCCGGTCCCGATGAGGGTGGGGTCGGGGAATTTTGGGTGACCCCGAAAAATCGAGGATTTCACCCCAAAAATCGGGGATGGAAGCTCAAAAATTCCGAGATTTCCCAGCAAAAATTGGGAAATTCCCACCAAAATGGAGGATTTAACCCCCAAAATTCGGGGATTTCGCCCCAAAAATCAGGGACTGAACCCCAAAAATCGGAGATTTAACCTCAAAATTCGGGGATTTCACCCCAAAAAATCAGCGATTCCCTCCCCAAAATCTGGGATTTAACCATAAAATTGGGAATTTCGCCCCAAAAATCGGGGATTTAACCCCAAAAATCGCAGATCTCAGCCTCAAATTCGGGGAATGGAGCCCAAAAATTCGGGGATTTCACCCCAAAAATCGGGAATTAACCCCAAGAATGAGCGATTTCTCGCCCAAAATCGGGGATTTCACCCCAAAAATCGAAGATTTCAAAAATCGGGGATCGACGCCCAAAATATCGGGGATTTCACCTTAAAAATCGAGGATTTACCCCAAAATTCGGGGATTTCACCTCAAAAGTCGAGGATTTAACCCCCAAAATTCGGGGATTTCACCCCAAAATTCGGGGATTTTTTGCCAAAATATTGGGGGTTTAATCCCCAAAATTGGGAATTTCCTACAAAAATTGAGGATTTAACCCCCCAAAATTCGGGGATTTCATCTCAAAAATTGAGGATTGAGCCCCAAAAATCGGGGATTTAACCTCAAAAATCGGGGGTTGAACCCCAAAAATCGGGGATTTAACCTTAAAATTGGGAATTCCGCCCCAAAATTCGGGGATTCCCTCCCAAAAATTGGGATTTTCCCCAAAATTGGGGGATTTGACCCAAAACTCGCGGGTTTCCCCCAAAAGAGCGCTCCCGACGAGGGTGGGATTCGAACCCACGCGTGCAGAGCACAATGGATTAGCAGTCCATCGCCTTAACCACTCGGCCACCTCGTCCGCGGCTGCGCGACCGCGCCCGGCGCCCATAGGCTGTGCTCAGGGGGCGTGGCCACCTCAGGGGGCGTGGTCAGGGGCGTGGTTAAGGCGCGGCTGCAGCTCCGGAGATCGCGGGTTCGAATCCCGGTCCCGCCAAGTGAGGGAAAATCCCAATTTTCTCCTTTTTTATCCCAAATTTTTTTCCTCTTTTTCTGCTGTTCCCCGCTGTTCTTTCCAAGTTATCTCCAATTTTATTATTTTCTTGATTTTGTTTTTCACCGAAAGGGGAAATTAAATAAAAAAGAGAAAATTAAATTACAAAAGAGGGGAAAATGAAATTAAAAAAAAAAAAATAGAGAAATGAAATTGGAAAAATAAGAAATTAAATTCAAACAGGAAAAAAATAAATTCAAAAGGGAAAATTAAATTTAAAAGGGGAAAAAATTTAAAAGGGAAAATTGAATTAAAAAGGGGAAATTGATTTTAAAGGGGGAAATTTTATTAGAAAGGGGAAATTGATTTAAAAAGGGGAAATTGAATTAAAAAGGGGAAATTTAATTAGAAAGGGGAAATTGAATTAGAAAGGGGAAATTGAATTAGAAAGGGAAAATTGAATTAGAAAGGGAAAATTAAGTAAAAAAAGGGAAAATAAATTTTATGAAAGGGGGAATTAAATGAGAGAGGGAAAATTTTAAAGAAAAGACAGTTCGAAAAACAGAGAAAATTGGACTTTAAAAACTGGAAAATTCAAATGATAAAAAGGAGAAAATTAAAATTGTAAAAGAAAATTCCAATGAGAAAACCATAAAATTCAATCTGAAAAAACATGAAATTATTTCTAAACAACACGCCATTAATTCTAAAGATTGTAAAATTCATTTGAAAACCTCGAAAATCAGCCAAAATTAAATTAAAAATAAAGAAAAAACGAGCAAAAATTCTCCATTAAAACGGGCGGGGCGGGGGCTGCAAATCCCGGGGCGGTGACGTCACCGGCTACGTAATTGTTAAGTAACCAATCAGCGCCCAGAACGGACGGGCAGCAGAGTGGCGCAGCGGGAGCGTGCTGGGCCCATAACCCAGAGGTCGATGGATCGAAACCATCCTCTGCTAACTCCGCTTTTCCCTCCGTTTCCCATCAAACTTTCGCTTATTTCCTTTTTTTCACCATTTTTATTTTCATTTTTCCCTCCGTTCTTCCATTTCCCCTCGGCTTTTCCCCCCAATTTTTCCATTTTCACCTCAAATTTCCCTTCTATTTTCCCGATTTTTCCACAATTTTCCTGATCTTCTCCTCAATTTCCCCTCAATTTCCCCCTTTATTTCCATTTTACCCTCATTTTCCCCTCAAATTTTCCATTTATTTAAGTTTTTTTCCATAATTTTTCCCACTTTCCCCTTCAACTTTCCCTCCATTTCCCCATTTATTTCCCTATTTCTCTCATTTTCCGATCAAATTTTCCATTTATTTACGGTTTTTTCCATAATTTTTCCCATTTCCCCTTCAATTTTCCTTCCATTTTCCCATTTAATTCCCTTTTTCTCTCATTTTCCCTTCAAATTTTCCATTTATTTACGGTTTTTTCCACAATTTTTCCCATTTCCCCCTCAATTTTCCCTCCATTTTCCCATTTATTTCCCTTTTCCTCTCATTTTCCCCTCAAATTTTCCATTTATTTACGATTTTTCCATAATTTTCCCCATTTTCCCTCCATTTTCCCATTTATTTCCCTTTTCCTCTCATTTCCCCCTCATTTTCCCCTCAAATTTTCCGTATATTTAAGTTTTTTTCCATAATTTTTCCCATTTCCCCTCAATTTTCCCTTTTTTCTTCATTTTTCCCTCAATTTTTCCATTTAAATTGCTTTCCCCCCTCATTTCCCCCTCAATTTCCCCCTTTTTGCACAATTTCCCCTCAATTTTTCCATTTCGTTCCAATTTTCCCCTCATTTTTCCCATTTCCCCCCTCATTTTCTCATTAATTTTCCCTTTTTCCCCTCAATTTTCCCATTTATTTTCCATTTTCCCCTCCAATTTTTCCATTTATTTCAATTTTTTCCCCTCATTTTGCCCAATTTCCCCAGAATTTTCCCCTTTAATTCCAACTTTCCCATTTATTTTCCCTTTTCCCTCATTTTCCTCTCCATTTTCCCATTCATTTCCTTTTTTCCATCATTTCCCCTTTTTCCCTCAATTTCCCCTCATTTTTCCCATTTATTTTCTCATTTTTCCCATTTAATTTCCCATTTTTTCTTTCAATTTCCCCTTTTATTTCCCCCCCAAATTTTCCCATTTAATTTCCATTTTTCTCCCAATTTTCCCCCTCGTTTTTCCATTTATTTCCCATTTTTTACATTTATTTCCTCATTTTTCCCATTTAATTCCATTTTCCCTCATTTTCCCCATTCCCCCTCAATTTTCCCATTTATTTTCCCTTTTCCCCTCATTTTCCCCCTTAAATTTTCCATTTATTTCAATTTTTCCCATCATTTTTCCCAATTTCCCATCATTTTCCCATTTAATTCTAATTTTTTTCCCATTGATTTTCCCATTTTTCCATTCATTTCCTCATTTTTCCATTTATTTTTCCATTTTTCCCATTTATTTCCTCAATTTTCCCATTGATTTTCCCTTTTTCCCTCATTTCCCCTCAACTTTTCCATTTATTCCCATTTTTTCCATCATTTTTCCCAATTTCCCCAGAATTTTCCCATTTAATTCCAATTTTCCCCATCATTTTCTCCCCAATTTTCCCATTTATTTTGATTTTTCCCCCAATTTTTCCCATTTTCCCCCAATTTTTGGGATTTTTCCCCCCCAAATTTAAATTTTTCTGCTTTCCCCTCAGTTTTCCCATTTATTTCGAAATTCTCCCCAATTTTTTCCCTTTAATTTTGATTTTTTTTCGTCAATTTTGGGTGAAATTTGGGGATTTTGGGGCAAAATTTCTGAAATTTGGGGTGAATTTTAAGATTTTAGGGCAAAATTGGTGGATTTGAGCCAGAATTTGACAATTTTGGGGTGAAATTTGCGGATTTCGGGCAAAAATTTGAAAATTTTGGGGCAAAATTTGAGAATTTTAATGGCGAAATTTGGGGATTTTGTGGGAAAATTTAAAATTTCGGTAAAAAATTTTAAAAAATGGGAAAAATGTGAGAATTTGGGGTAAAATTTAAAAATTTGAGGGGCAAAAATGGAGGATTTTGGGGATATTTGGAAAATTTGGGGGGAAAAATGGAAAATGTTGGGGATTTGAGGTTGAATTTGGTCATTTTGGGGTGGAAAAATTTGGGATTTTTTAGGAGAAAATTTTGGAATTTTGGGGGATTTTTGATTTTGGGGTTTTCTCCCTTTTTGGGGGAAGGGAAATTTGGGATTTTTGGGGGTTTTTTTCAATTTTTTGGGGAGAAAAATTTGGGATTTTTTGGGGTTTTTTTCGATTTTTTGGGAGGGGGAAATTTGGGATTTTTTGGGGGAAAGAAATTTGGACTTTTGGGGAAGAAAAATTTGGGATTTTTGGGTTTTTTTCCTTTTTTAAGAAAGGAAATTTGGGATTTTTGGGGAGAAAATTTGGGATTTTGAGGTTTTTTCCCCTTTTTAAGGAAGGAAATTTGAGATTTTTTGGGGAGAAAAATTTGGGATTTTTTAGATTTTTTCCCTTTTTTAAGGAAGGAAATTTGGGGTTTTGGGGTTTTTTCTTTTTTGGGGAAGGGAAAATTTGGGATTTTTGGGTTTTTCTCCTTTTCTAAGAGAGGAAATTCGGGGCTTTTTTGGGAGGAAAATTTGGGATTTTTTAGGTTTTTTTTCCTTTTTGGGGAAGGGGAAATTTGGGACTTTTGGGGAGGAAAATTTGGGATTTTTTGGGTTTTTTTTCCTTTTTTAAGGAAGGATATTTGGGATTTTTTATGGAAGAAAAATTTGGGATTTTTGGGGTTTTTTTTTTCTTTTCTGGGGAGAAAAATTTGGGATTTCTGATTTTTTTCCTTTTTTAAGAAAGGAAATTTGGGATTTTTGGGGAGAAAATTTGGGATTTGGGGGTTTTTTCCCCTTTTTAAGGAAGGAAATTTGGGATTTTTGGGGGAGAAAAATTTGGGATTTTTTAGATTTTTTCCGTTTTTTAAGGAAGGAAATTTGGAATTTTTGGATTTTTTCTTTTTTTGGGGAAGAAAAATTTGGGATTTTTGTTTTTTTTCCCTTTTTTAAGAAAGGAAATTTCGGGTTTTTTGGGGAAGAAAATTTGGGATTTTTGGGTTTTTCTCGCTTTTTTGGGGAGGGGAAATTTGGGATTTTTGGGGAGGAAAATTTGGGATTTTTGGGGATTTTTCCATTTTAGGGAAGGGAAAATTTGGGATTTTGTTTTTTTTTTTTTTCTTTTTTACTGATGGAAAAAATTTGGGATTTTTTGGGGTATTTTTTTCCTTTTTGGGAGAAGAAAAATTTGGAAATTTGGGGATTTTTTTTTTTCTTTCTTAAGAAAGGAAATTTGGGATTTTTTGGGGAGGAAAATTTGGGTTTTTTTGGGGTTTTTTTTCCTTTTTTAGGGAAGAAAAATTTGGGATTTTTGGGGTTTTTTTCCTTTTTTAAGAGAGAAAATTTGGGATTTTTGGGGAGAAAATTTGGGATTTTTGAGGTTTTTTCCCCTTTTTAAGGAAGGAAATTTGGGATTTTTGGGGGAGAAAAATTTGGGATTTTTTAGATTTTTTCCCTTTTTTAAGGAAGGAAATTTGGGATTTTTGGATTTTTTCTTTTTTTGGGGAAGAAAAATTTGGGATTTTTGTTTTTTTTCCCTTTTTTAAGAAAGGAAATTTCGGGTTTTTTGGGGAAGAAAATTTGGGATTTTTGGGTTTTTCTCGCTTTTTTGGGGAGGGGAAATTTGGGACTTTTGGGGAGGAAAATTTGGGATTTCTAAGGTTTTTTTTCCTTTTTTAAGGAAGGAAATTTGGGATTTTTTAGGGAATAAAAATTTGGGATTTTTGGGGATTTTTTTTTTCCTTTCTGGGGAGGAAATTTTGGGATTTTGGGGTTTTTTTCCTTTTTTAAGAAAGGAAATTTGGGATTTTGTGGGGAAAGAAATTTGGAATTTTGGGGAAGAAAAATTTGGGATTTTTGGGGTTTTTTCCCTTTTTTAAGGAAGGAAATTTGGGATTTTTTGGGGAGAAAAATTTGGGATTTTTTGGTTTTTTTTCTTTTTTAAGGAAGGAAATTTGAGATTTTTTGGGAAGGAAAATTTGGGATTTTGGTTTTTTTCCCCTTTTTTAGTGATGGAAAAATATTTGAGATTTGGGGGGTTTTTTTTCTTTTTTTTATGGAAGAAAAATTTGGGATTTTTAGGTTTTCTCCCTATTTTAAGAAAGGAAATTTGGGATTTTTTGGGGGGTAAAATTTGGGAATTTTAAGTTTTTTCCCTTTTTGGGGAGGGGAAATTTGGGATTTTTGGGGAGGAAAATTTGGGATTTTTGAGGTTTTTTCCATTTTGGGGGGGAGGGGAAATTTGGGATTTTTGAGAATGGGGAAATTTAGGATTTTTGGGGAGGAAAATTTGGGATTTTGGGGTTTTTTCCCCTTTTTAAGGAAGGAAATTTGGGATTTTTGGGGGAGAAAATTTGGGATTTTTTAGATTTTTTCCCTTTTTAAGGAAGGAAATTTGGGATTTTTGGATTTTTTCTTTTTTTGGGGAAGAAAAATTTGGGATTTTTGGTTTTTTTCCCTTTTTAAAAAAAGGAAATTTCTGGTTTTTTTGGGGAAGAAAATTTGGGATTTTTGGGTTTTTCTCGCTTTTTTGGGGAGGGGAAATTTGGGATTTTTGGGGAAGAAAATTTGGGATTTTTGGGGATTTTTCCATTTTAGGGAAGGGAAAATTTGGGATTTTGGTTTTTTTTTTTTTCTTTTTTACTGATGGAAAAAATTGGGATTTTTTGGGGTATTTTTTTCCTTTTTGGGGAAGGAAAAATTTGGGATTTTTTCGGTTTTTTTTTTTTATTTTTTGGGAGGGGAAATTTGGGATTTTTTGGGGAAGAAATTTGTGATTTTGGGTTTTTTTTCCTTTTTTAGGGAAGAAAAATTTGGGATTTTTGGGGTTTTTTTTCCTTTTTTAAGAAAGGAAATTTGGAATTTTTTGGGGGAAAGAAATTTGGACTTTTGGGGAAGAAAAATTTGGGATTTTGGGGTTTTTTTCCTTTTTTAAGAAAGGAAATTCGGGATTTTTGGGGAGAAAATTTGGGATTTTTGAGGTTTTTTCCCCTTTTTAAGGAAGGAAATTTGGGATTTTTGGGGGAGAAAAATTTGGGATTTTTTAGATTTTTTCCCTTTTTTAAGGAAGGAAATTTGGGGTTTTGGGGTTTTTTCTTTTTTGGGGAAGGGAAAATTTGGGATTTTTGGGTTTTTCTCCTTTTCTAAGAGAGGAAATTCGGGGCTTTTTTGGGAGGAAAATTTGGGATTTTTTAGGTTTTTTTCCTTTTTGGGGAAGGGGAAATTTGGAACTTTTGGGGAGGAAAATTTGGGATTTTTTGGGTTTTTTTTCCTTTTTTAAGGAAGGAAATTTGGGATTTTTTAGGGAAGAGAAATTTGGGATTTTTGGGTTTTTTTTTTTCCTTTCTGGGGAGGAAAATTTGGGATTTTGGGTTTTTTTTCCTTTTTTAAGGAAGGAAATTTAGGATTTTTGGGGAGAAAATTTGGGATTTTTTAGATTTTTTCCCTTTTTAAGGAAGGAAATTTGGGATTTCTGGATTTTTTCTTTTTTTGGGGAAGAAAAATTTGGGATTTTTGGTTTTTTTCCCTTTTAAAAAAAGGAAATTTCTGGTTTTTTTGGGGAAGAAAATTTGGGATTTTTGGGTTTTTCTCGCTTTTTTGGGGAGGGGAAATTTGGGATTTTTGGGGAGGAAAATTTGGGATTTTTGGGGATTTTTCCATTTTAGGGAAGGGAAAATTTGGGATTTTGTTTTTTTTTTTTTTCTTTTTTACTGATGGAAAAAATTTGGGATTTTTTGGGGTATTTTTTTCCTTTTTGGAGAAGAAAAATTTGGAAATTTTGGGATTTTTTTTTTTCTTTCTTAAGAAAGGAAATTTGGGATTTTTTGGGGAGGAAAATTTGGGATTTTTTGGTTTTTTTTTTTCCTTTTTTAGGGAAGAAAAATTTGGGATTTTTGGGTTTTTTCCTTTTTTAAGGAAGGAAATTTGGGATTTTTGGGGGAGAAAAATTTGGGATTTTTTAGATTTTTTCCCTTTTTTAAGGAAGGAAATTTGGGATTTTTGGATTTTTTCTTTTTTTGGGGAGGGGAAATTTGGGATTTTTGGGGAGGAAAATTTGGAATTTTTTGGGGTTTTTTTCCTTTCTTAAGGAAGGAAATTTGGGATTTTTTAGGGAATAAAAATTTGGGATTTTGGGGGATTTTTTTTTCCTTTCTGGGGAGAAAAATTTGGTATTTTTGTTTTTTTTTCCTTTTTTAAGAAAGGAAATTCGGGATTTTTTGGGGAGGAAAATTCGGGATTTTTGGGTTTTTCCCATTTTGGGGAGGGGTCGGAGGGTGGGGGTGGGGCCGAGGGAAATTTTCTGGTCCAAGGGCGGTCGGGGAGCGCGCGGCGCCGTGGCTTAGTTGGTTAAAGCGCCTGTCTAGTAAACAGGAGATCCTGGGTTCGAATCCCAGCGGTGCCTCCGCTCTGTCGCGGCTCTGTCGCGACAGCGCCGCCGATATTTTGGGCATCAAGCCACATTCCTTTTGGCCTCATTTAATAAATTGTTTTTCAACAAAGCGCTGAATAAAGAGGGGGGAGGAAAAACAGGATTCCCAATAAATTGGGAAAAAAAAATTAAATTAAATGTAGAATAAAAAAATTCTTCCCTGACCGGGAATCGAACCCGGGCCGCGGCGGTGAGAGCGCCGAATCCTAACCACTAGACCACCAGGGAGAGATGCAGACTCAGCCGTGCCGCTGCCACCAGAGCCGCTATGAGAGATGCTGATTGGCTAAACTCCTCCCGACAACGTGTCAATCAAAGTGCACAGCCAATCAGAGCGCGGTTTTGGCGTGGTCACGCCCCTCGCCTCAGGTTTCCCACCTCAGGTTTCCCGCCTCTGGCGCCCGGCGCTGTGGGGAGGAAATTTGGCGATTTTGGGGCGGAATTAGGGAATTTTGGTGAAAAATTCGGAGATTTTGGGGTGAAAATCGCGGATTTGTGAGGAGAATGCGGAGATTTTTGAGCTAAAACTCCGGGATTTCTGGTGGAAATTCGTGGATTGTGCGCCGTAGCTGCATGCTGTGCGCTTATTGGCTGGAATGGTACGGAGAGGATGTCAATCAAAGTGCGGAGCCAATCAGAACGCGGTTTTGGCGTGGTCACGCCCCTCGCCTCAGGTTTCCCGCCTCTGGCGGCGGGCGCTGTGGGGAGTAAATTTGGCGATTTTGGAGTAAAATTCGGGAATTTTGGTAAAAAGTTTGGGTGTTTTGGAGTGAAATTCGCGGACTTGAGAGCGGAACACGGAGATTTTGGGCTAAAACTCCGGGATTTTGAGTGGAAACTCGAGGATTTCGCGCCGAAGTCGCATGCTGTGCGCTTATTGGTTGGAATGGCACGGAGAGGATGTCAATCACAGTGCGGAGCCAATCAGAGCGCGGTTTTGGCGTGGTCACGCCCCCCGCCTCAGGTTTCCCGCCTCTGGCGCCCGGCGCTGTGGGGAGGAAATTTGGCGGGTTTGGGGCGGAATTAGGGAATTTTGGTGAAAAATTCGGAGATTTTAGGGTGGGATTTCTTGATTTGTGAGGGAAATACGAAGATATTGGGTTAAATTCGGGGATTTTGGGTAAAACTTGGAGCTTTTAAGGTGGAATTTGAATTTTTTTGGAGGTGAAATTTGGGGATTTTGGGGGGAGACTTTGGGGGTTTTGAGGAGGAATTTGAAAACTTTGGGGGATGAGATTTGAGGATTTTGGGGTGAAATTCAGAGATTTGGGCTGGAACTCTGGGATTTTGGGGTGAAATTTTGGGATTTTTTGGGGCGAAATTTGAGGATTTTGAACCGCGCGTCCCACGCTCTTGAAATCCACGCCGCGCCCTGATTGGCTGAGCGCGTGGAGTGCAGCTGTCAATCAAAGTAGAGAGCCAATCAGCGCGAGGCTAAGGCTTGGTAACGCCCCCATGTCGAGTTTCCCGCCCCTGGAGCTGACGGGGAGAAAATCGGGAATTTTGGGGCGAAATTCGGGGATTTTGGGGTGAAATTTGGGGATTTGGGGGCGGAATTTGGGAAACTTGGCGTGAAATTCAGAATTTTAGGGGAGAAATTAGGGGATTTTTGGGTTAAATTTGGGGATTTTTGGGGTGAATTTTGGGGCGGAATTTAGACATTTTGAGGGTAAAAATTGGGAATTTTGAGTGGAATTTGGGGTGAAATTCAGAGATTTTGGGCGAAAACTCATGGATTTGGGGTGAAAGTTTGGTATTTGGGGTGAAATTTTGGGATTTTGGGGCGAAATTTTGCGATTTTTAAACTGCGCGCATCCACCGCCCTTGAAATCCACTCCGTGCGCTGATTGGCTGCGCGGGTTGAGTGCAGCTGTCAATCAAAGCAGAGAGCCAATCAGCGCGAGGCTAAGGCTTGGTAACGCCCCCCATGCCGGGTTTGCCGCCCCTGGAGCTGACGGGGAGAAAATCGGGAATTTTGGGGCGAAATTCGGGGATTTGGGGGTGAAATTTGGGAATTTTGGGGTGAAATTTGGGAATCTGGGAAATTTGGCGTGAAATTCAGAATTTTAGGGGAGAAATTCGGGGATTTTGGGGCAGAATTCGGGAATTTTGGGGTTAAATTTGGGGATTTGGGGGCCAAATTCGGGAATTTTGGGGTAAAATTTGGGAATTTTGGGGGTTAAATTCGGGGATTTTCGGGTGAAATTTGGGAATTTTGGGTTGAAATTCTGGGATTCGGCCATTTTGGGGTGGAATTTGAAGATTTTGGGTAAAGTTCAGGAGTTTTGGGTGGAATTTGGGGATTTCGGGGTGAAATTGGGGGATTTTGGTCCAAGCACACAAAGACGGAGCTGCCACGGAGCGGTTTTAATGTCCAGGTGTCACCCAGGTGTCCCCAGGTGCCCTCAAGTGTCCCCAAGTGACACTCAGGTGTCCCCAGGTGTATCCAGGTGACTCCCAGGTGTCCCCAGGTGACCCCAGATGTCCCCAGGTGCCATCCCAGGAGCCCTCAGGTGTCCCCAGGTACCACCAGGTGCCACCCAGGTGTGCCCAGGTGACACTCAGGTGTCCGTAGATGTCCCCAGCTGCCACCAGGTGCCACCCAGGAGCTTCCAGGTGCCCTCAGGTGTCCCCAAGTGCCACCCAGCTGTCCCCAAGTGACACTCAGGTACCATCCAAGTGTCCCCAGGTGTCACCCAGGTGCCATCCAGCTGTCCCCAGGTGCCATCCAGGTGTCCCCAGATGCCCCCAGTTGCCACCTGGGTACCACCAGGTGTCCCCAGGTGCCCTCAGGTGGCCCCAGGTGCTCCCAAGTGACACTCAGGTGCCAACCAGGTGTCCCCAGGTATCACCCATGGGTCCCCAGATGCCACCCAGGTGTCCCCAGGTGATACTCAGTTGCCACCCAGCTGTCCCCACGTGTCCCCAGGTGCTCCCCAAGTGTCCCCAGGTGCCATCCAGGTGTCCCCAGGTGACACTCAAGTGTCCCCAGGTGCCCCCAGGTGCCCTCAGGTATCCCCAGGTGACACTCAAGTGTCCCCAGGTACCCCCAGGTGCCCTCAGGTATCCCCAGGTGACACTCAGGTGCCATCCAAGTGTCCCCAGGTGCCATCCAGGTGTGCCCAGGTGCCACCAACCCCACGGTTGGGGGGGGTGGGGGATGGGGGTTGTTCCTTCTCCTCAGGTAACCCCCCCCAAAAAAGCCCCAAAATTCCAAATTTTGGCATCGGTGCCACCTCAGGTGCCAGCGCGGGTGCCAGGTGTGCCCCCAGGTGTGCCCTCAGGTGTGCCCCCAGGTGTCACTCGGGGCTCAGCCAGGTGCCAGCCTCCTCCACGTCCCGCGCCACCACCAGGAACAGCTCAGAGGGACCCTGGGCCAGCGCCGCCCGCAGGAACTCCCTGGGACAGACAGGGGAGAGCCAGGTGAGAGCCAGGGGACAGACAGGGGACAGACAGGGGACAGACAGGGGACAGACAGGTGAGAGCCAGGTGAGAGCCAGGGGACAGACAGGGGACAGACAGGGGACAGACAGGTGAGAGCCAGGTGAGAGCCAGGTGAGAGCCAGGGGACAGACAGGGGACAGACAGGTGAGAGCCAGGTGAGAGCCAGGGGACAGACAGGTGAGAGCCAGGGGACAGACAGGGGACAGACAGGGGACAGACAGGTGAGAAACAGGGGACAGACAGGGGACAGACAGGTGAGAGCCAGGGGACAGACAGGGGACAGACAGGGGACAGACAGGTGAGAGCCAGGTGAGAGCCAGGGGACAGACAGGGGACAGACAGGGGACAGACAGGGGACAGCCAGGGGACAGACAGGTGAGAGCCAGGGGACAGACAGGGGACAGACAGGTGAGAGCCAGGGGACAGACAGGGGACAGACAGGGGACAGACAGGGGACAGACAGGTGAGAGCCAGGTGAGAGCCAGGGGACAGACAGGGGACAGACAGGGGACAGACAGGTGAGAACCAGGTGAGAGCCAGGGGACAGACAGGGGACAGACAGGGGACAGACAGGGGACAGACAGGGGACAGACAGGTGAGAGCCAGGTGAGAGCCAGGGGACAGACAGGGGACAGACAGGGGACAGACAGGGGACAGACAGGTGAGAGCCAGGCAAGAGCCAGGGGACAGACAGGTGACAGACAGGTGACAAACAGGGGACAGACAGGTGAGACCCAGGGGACAGACAGGTGAGAGCCAGGGGACAGACAGGTGAGAGCCAGGTGACAATGAGGTGACAAACAGGTGACAGCCAGGTGTCCCCAGATGCCACCCAGGTGTCCCCGAGTGACCCTCAGGAACCCCCAGGTGCCACCAGGTGTCCCCAGGTGCCACTCAGGTGTCCCTGAGCTGTCCCCAGATGCCACCCCAGTGTCCCCAAGGTCCCCAGGTGTCACCTGAGCTGGGGCTCCGCCCCCATGGCGGTGGGCGTGGCCAGTTTGGAGTCCAGGTTGTAGAAGGTGCCCCCGAAGGGTCGCACGCAGAGCCAGTGGGGGCGGGGGCCAGTGTCCCCAGGGCCACCCAGGTGTCCCCAAGGTGTCCCCAGGTGCCACTCAGGTGTCCCCAGATGCCATCCAGGTGTCCCCAGGTGTCCCAAGAGCCCCCAGATGTCCCCAGGTGCCACCCGAGGTGTTCCCGTGGTGTCCCCGATCTGTCCCCAGATGCCACCCCAGTGTCCCCAAGGTGTCCCCCAGGTGTCCCCAAGGTCCCCAGGTGTCACCTGAGCTGGGGCTCCGCCCCGATGGCGGTGGGCGTGGCCAGTTTGGAGTCCAGGTTGTAGAAGGTGCCCCCGAAGGGGCGCACGCAGAGCCAGTGGGGGCGGGACAGCGGCAGCGCCAGCGTCCCCAGGGCCACCCGGGAGGGGACATTGAGCAGGAAGCCCAGCACGTGGGACAGGCACAGGCGCTCCAGGGGGCTGATTAATGAGAGGGTAATTAACGAGGGGGCAATTAATGGCGGGTACTTAATGGGGGGTTAATTAGGGGAGGGGGTTGGGAGATGTGGGAGGGTAAAGGAG
The DNA here is from genome assembly GCF_027477595.1 of Haemorhous mexicanus. Classification (NCBI taxonomy): domain Eukaryota; kingdom Metazoa; phylum Chordata; class Aves; order Passeriformes; family Fringillidae; genus Haemorhous; species Haemorhous mexicanus. Next base: position 17,003,674 of record NC_082356.1, read on the forward strand.
GAGGGGGAAGGGGAGAGGGGAGGGGGCAGTAATTGGGTCTGGGGTCTTGGGGAGGGCCCAGATTTGGGTCTGGGGTCCTGGGAGGGGTGTGGAATTTGGGTCTGGGGTCTGTCAGAATTTGGGGAGGGGTCTGGGAGGGTTTCTCCCCAATTTGGGGAGGGGTCGCCCCATCACTATTCCCATCCCAGGCCAGGGAAAGGGGAAGTTTGCAGGGTCCTAAATTGGGTCTGGGGTCTTGGGGAGGGCCCAGATTTGGGTCTGAGGTCCTGGGAGGGGTCTGGAATTTGGGTCTGGGGTCTGTGGGAATTTGGGGAGGGGTCTCGAGGCGTTTCTCCCTAATTTGGGCAGGGGTCTCCTCCTCACAACCACCCAGGACCAGGCAAAGGGGAACTTTGGGGGGTCCCAAATTGGGTCTGGGGTCTCAGAGAGTTCCCAAATTTGGGTCTGGGGTCTCGGGAAAGGTCCAGAATTTGGGTCTGGGGTCTGTCAGAATTTTGGGGGGATTTCCCCGAATTTGGGGAGGGGTCTCCCCATCACTATTCCCGCCCCAAGCCAGGCATAGGGGAACTTTGGGGGATCCTAAATTGGGTCTGGGGTCTCGGGGAGGGCCCAGATTTGGGTCTGGGGTCGCAGGAGGGGTCTGGAATTTGGGTCTGGGGTCTCGAGGGTCTGTCCCGAATTTGGGGAGGGGTCTCACCGCTGTTTGTCCCACTGCACCAGAGACGAGAGGGACTCTCAGTAGATGCGAGGGACTTTGAAGGGTCTGGAATTTGGGGCTGGGGTCTCGGGGAGGGCCAAGATTTGGGTCTGGGGTCTCGGGAAGGGTCCGGAATTTGGGTCTGGGGTCTGTGTGAATTTGGGGAGGGGTCTCACCGCCGCTTGTCCCACCAGACGGCCGCCAGCCCCAGCGTGCCCAGCGCCGCCATCACCACGTTGACGTCATAATTGCCCGTGCCCAGCAGGCTCCGGTGGGGGTTGGGCCGCGAATTTGGGGCCAACCTGGGGGGGCTGCCGCGTGAGACCCCTCCCCAAATTAACCCAGGGACCCCCAGAGAGCCCCCCAGAGACCCCAGACCCAATTTGGGGAGGGGAATCCCCCCCTGAGAGACCCCAGACCCAATCGGGGAAGGCACAAAGCGATGACGTCATTTTAATTCATGGAGAGACCCCTCCCCAAATTTGGGAAATTCCCACCCGAGGCCCCTCCCCAAATTTGGGAACACCCCTGAGACCCCTCCCCAAATTAACCCAGACACCCCCAGAGACCCCAGACCCAATTTGGGGAGGGGAATCCCCCCCTGAGAGACCCCAGACCCAATTGAAGCCCTCAAAGCGATGATGTCATTTTAAATCAGGGGGAGACCCCTCCCCAAATATGGGAAATCCCACCTGAGACCCCTCCCCAAATTCAGAAAACCCTTCTAGGACCCCTCCCCACACCCCTGAGACCCCTCCCCAAATTCAGGAACCCTTCCCACCCCCTTAAAACCCCCCCAAACCCCCTCCCACAGCCCCAAACCCCCCCGGGACCCCTCCCCAAATTCAGAACCCCCCCCGGGACCCCTCCCCACACCCCTGAGACCCCTCCCCAAATTCAGTCACCCCCCTGAGACCCCTCCCCAAATTCAGGAACCCTTCCCACCCCCCTTAAACCCCCCGAAACCCCCTCCCACAGCCCCAAACCCCCCCCAGGACCCCTCCCCAAATTCAGAAAACCCTTCTAGAACCCCTCCCCACACCCCTGAGACCCCTCCCCAAATTCAGTCACACCCCTGAGACCCCTCCCCAAATTCAGGAACCCTTCCCACCCCCCTAAAACCCCCCCTAAACCCCCTCCCACAGCCCCAAACCCCCCCCGGGACCCCTCCCCAAATTCAGCACCACCCCCGGGAGCCCTCCCCACACCCCTGAGACCCCTCCCCAAATTCAGTCACCCCCCTGAGACCCCTCCCCAAATTCAGGAACCCTTCCCACCCCCCTAAAACCCCCCCAAACCCCCTCCCACAGCCCCAAACCCCCCTGAGACCCCTCCCCAAATTAAGAAAACCCTTCTAGAACCCCTCCCCACGCCCCTGAGACCCCTCCCCAAATTCAGGAACCCTTCCCACCCCCTTAAAACCCCCCCAAACCCCCTCCCACAGCCCCAAACCCCCCCGGGACCCCTCCCCAAATTCAGAAACCATCTCCGGGACCCCTCCCCACACCCCTGAGACCCCTCCCCAAATTCAGTCACACCCCTGAGACCCCTCCCCAAATTCAGGAACCCTTCCCACCCCCCTAAAACCCCCCCAAACCCCCTCCCACAGCCCCAACCCCCCCCCGGGACCCCTCCCCAAATTCAGAACACCGCCCCCGGGAGCCCTCCCCACACCGCTGAGACCCCTCCCCAAATTCAGTCACCCCCCTGAGACCCCTCCCCAAATTCAGGAACCCTTCCCACCCCCCTAAACCCCCCCAAACCCCCTCCCACAGCCCCAAACCCCTCTGAGACCCCTCCCCAAATTAAGAAAACCCTTCTAGAACCCCTCCCCACGCCCCTGAGACCCCTCCCCAAATTCAGGAACCCTTCCCACCCCCTTAAAACCCCCCCAAACCCCCTCCCACAGCCCCAAACCCCCCCCGGGACCCCTCCCCAAATTCAGAAACCATCTCCGGGACCCCTCCCCACACCCCTGAGACCCCTCCCCAAATTCAGTCACACCCCTGAGACCCCTCCCCAAATTCAGGAACCCTTCCCACCCCCCTAAAACCCCCCCAAACCCCCTCCCACAGCCCCAACCCCCCCCGGGACCCCTCCCCAAATTCAGAACACCGCCCCCGGGAGCCCTCCCCACACCGCTGAGACCCCTCCCCAAATTCAGTCACACCCCTGAGACCCCTCCCCAAATTCAGGAACCCTTCCCACCCCCCTAAAACCCCCCCAAACCCCCTCTCAACGCCCTCAAACCCCCCCGGGACCCCTCCCCAAATTCAGAAACCATCTCCGGGACCCCTCCCCACACCCCTGAGACCCCTCCCCAAATTCAGTTACCCCCCTGAGACCCCTCCCCAAATTCAGGAACTCTTCCCACCCCCTTAAAACGCCCCCAATCCCCTCTCAACGCCCTCAAACCCCCCCGGGACCCCTCCCCAAATTCAGAAACCATCTCCGGACCCCTCCCCACACCCCTGAGACCCCTCCCCAAATTCAGTCACCCCCCTGAGACCCCTCCCCAAATTCAGGAACCCTTCCCACCCCCTTAAAACCCCCCCCAAACCCCCTCTCAACGCCCTCAAACTCCTCCGGGACCCCTCCCCAAATTCAGAAACCCCCCCCGGGAGCCCTCCCCACACCCCTGAGACCCCTCCCCAAATTCAGTCACACCCCTGAGACCCCTCCCCAAATTCAGGAACCCTTCCCACCCCCCTAAAACCCCCCCAAACCCCCTCTCAACGCCCTCAAACCCCCCCGGGACCCCTCCCCAAATCCAGCACCGCCCCCGGGAGCCCTCCCCGAATTGGGTCTGGGGTCTCACCGCTGGCAGATGCGGTCGGCCGAGGCCTGGCTGAGCCAGGGCCGCTGCAGGAGGTTGTTGAGGGCGTGCAGGGCGCAGAGCTGCCGGCGCTGCCGCTCGTGGTAGCCCGGGACCCCAGACCCAAATCCGGGCAGACCCCTCCCCAAATCGGGGAGATCCTCCAGGACCCCCCCCAAATCCGGGCTGGGGGAGGGGGAGGCCTGGGGGGCTGCGGGGAGAGGGGGGAGGGGGCAACGTCAGCTGGTGGGGACACCCGATTGGGGGAGACCCCAGACCCAAATTATGGGAGACCCCTCCCAAAATTCCCCCAAATCAACCCCGAGACCCCTCCCCAAATTCCTACAAATCCACGCCAAGACCCCTCCCCAAATTCCCCCCAAATCCCCTCAAATTCCCCTCAAAATCCCCTCCGAGACCCCTCCCCAAATTCCCCCAAATCTCCGCAGACCCCTCCCCAAATTCCTCCCAAAACCCCCCAAGACCCCTCCCCAAACTCCCCCAAATCCACCCCAAGACCCCTCCCAAATTCTCTCAAATCCTTCCAAGACCCCTCCCCAAATTCCACCAAAATTGCCTCAAATTCCTCCCAAAATTCCCACAAATCTCCCCTGAGACCCCTCCCCAAATTCCTCCCAAACCCCCCCCAAGACCCCTCCCGAAATCCCCGCAAAATTCCCCAAATTCCCTCCAAGACCCCTCCCCAAATTCCCTCCAAGACCCCCTCCCCAAATTCTCTCAAATCCACCCTGAGACCCTTCCCCAAATTCCTCCCAAAATTCCCCCAAATCCACCCCAAGACCCCTCCCCAAATTCCCTCAAATCACCCCGAGACCCCTCCCCAAATTCCTGGAACCCCTCGATTCCTTCCAATCCCCCCAAACTCCCCTCGGGACCCCCCAAAATTCCTTTAAATCCCCTCTGAGCCCCACCAAAATTCCCCCAAGACCCCTCCCCAAATTCCTGACACCCCCAAATTCCCCCCAGACGCCTGAGACCCCCCCAAAAATCCCCCCAAAACCCCTCCCAGGACCCTCCAAATCCCCTCCCAAAATTCCTGGCACCCCCAAAACCCCACGACCACCCCGACCCCCCCCCAAAATCCCCCCGGGACCCCCAAACCCCCCCCAGGCCTCCCCAGCCCTTCCCCCCTCAGGGCCCTCAGCGCGGCCTCCGCCTCCCTCCCCCCCCAAATCCCCTCCTGCCCCCCCAAAAATCACCCCGGGCCCTTCCTGCCTCCCCCAAGCCCCCCCAGGACCCCTCAGGACCCCCCAAATTCCGGCCCCGGCCTCCCCCTCCTCACCCCGCGCGTCCTCCGGGGCCATGGCGGCCTGTGCCCCCTCAAGGCCGCGACTACAACTCCCGTCGTGCCTTGCGCGGCGCAGACCAATCAGAACGTGCCAACCTCCTCCCGCCACAACGCCTGACCAATCAGCGTTTTGACCTTCCTCCCGTGATGCTTTGCATCGCTCGTTAACCAATCAGCGGAAAGATCACTTCCTCCCGTCGCGCCACGCGCGGCCTTTCCACCAATCAGATGGCGCCTCCTCCCCGCCGCCATTACAAGAAGGGCGCCACCACAGCCAGGCCTGGCCAGGTTTTTATTGTCCCCAAAATGTCCCCAAATTGTCCCCAGATTGTCCCCGCGGGTGTTTCCGCCGTCCCTCCTCAGCAGAGCTTGAGGCAGCCGCCGTGTCCGGTGCAGGCTGAGGAGAGGGGACAGAGTGAGCGGCCCCGAGGTGGCACAAGTGCCACCGGGCGGTGGCACAGGTGACGCCGGGGGTGGCGCGGGTGCCAGCGGGGGTGACACGGGTGACACACCCTGCACGCTGCTCCAGAAGCTGTGGCGGGTGGCGCTGCCCGTGACCTGGCCGGGCTGGGCGGGGTTGCGGCGGGTGCTGGTGACGGTCAGGGCGCGGCCGCCCTCGGGCACGGCGGTGACCTCGACATCGATGATGTGACAGTCGGGGACACTGAGGGGACAGGGACAGTGACAGGGACAGGGACCTCGACATCGGTGATGTGACAGTCGGGGACACTGCGGGGACAGGGGGGACACTGAGGGGACAGGGACCTCGACATCGATGATGTGACAGTCGGGGACACTGAGGGGACAGGGGGGACGCTGAGGGGACAGGGGGGACACTGAGGGGACAGGGACAGTGACATCGATGGTGTGACAGTCGGGGACATTGAGGGGACGGGGGGAACACAGAGGGGACACTGAGGGGACAGGGACAGTGACAGGGACAGGGACCTCGACATCGATGATGTGACAGTCGGGGACACTGCGGGGACAGGGGGGACACTGAGGGGACAGGGACCTCGACATCGGTGATGTGACAGTCGGGGACACTGAGGGGACAGGGGGGACACTGAGGGGACAGGGACCTCGACATCGATGATGTGACAGTCGGGGACACTGCGGGGACAGAGGGGACAGGGACAGGGACAGTGGGGACACTGAGGGGACACTGAGGGTGACAGGGACAGGGACAGTTGGGGACAGTGAGGGTGACAGCTGGGGTGGCACTGAGGGGACATTGGGGACATCGATGGTGTGACAGACAGGGACACTGTGAGGGGACATTGGGGACAGGGACAGTTGGGGTGGCACCGAGGGGACAGTGGGCACAGGGAGGGGAGAAGGGTGACATGGAGGGTGACAGGTGACACAGAGGGTGACACACAGGTGCCACCCAGGTGACACAGGTGCCACACAGGTGACATGGGAGGTGACACAGGAGGTGACACAGAGGGTGACACACAGGTGCCACACAGGTGACACGGGAGGTGCCACACACAGCACAGGTGACACACAGGTGACACAGGTGACACACAGGTGACACGGGAGGTGACACAGGAGGTGACACAGATGACACACAGGTGACACAGAAGGTGACACACGGGTGACATTGGGGACAAGGGACACAGGAGATGACACACACAGCACAGGTGACACACAGGTGACACACGGGTCACACAGGTGCCACCCACCTGGGGTTGGCCACCAGGCAGGCGGTGACGCCGTCCCAGCCCAGGTGGTGACTTGGGGACACAGGTGACAAAGGAGGTGGCACACAGGTGACACACACAGCACAGGTATCACACAGGTGACACAGGTAACACAGAAGGTGACGCACAGGTGACACACAGGTGACACACAGGTGCCACCCACCTGGGATCGGCCACCAGGCAGGCGGTGACGCCGTCCCAGCCCAGGTGATGTTGGGGACAAGGGGACACAGGTAACACAGAAGGTGACACAGCACAGGTGACACAGGTGACACACAGGTGACACAGAAAGTGACACACAGATGACACAGGTAACACAGAAGGTGACACACAGGTGACACAGGAGGTGACACAGGTGACACACTCAGCACAGGTGACACACAGGTGACACAGGAGGTGACACAGGTGACACACAGGTGACACAGGTGACCCAGGTGCCAGGTGCCCACCTGGGGTCGGCCACCAGGCAGGCGGTGACGCCGTCCCAGCCCAGGTGTGGCACTGGGGACAAGGGGACACAGGAGGGGACACAGGTGACACACAGGTGACACACAGATGACACAGGTAACACAGAAGGTGACACACAGGTGACACACACAGCACAGGTGACACACAGGTGACACAGGAGGTGACACACAGGCGATACACAGATGACACAGGTAACACAGATGACACACAGATGACACAGGAGGTGACACACAGGTGACACGGGTGACACAGATGACACACAACTGACACACAGGTAACACAGAAGGTGACACACAGGTGACACAGGAGGTGACACAGGTCACACAAGTCACACAGGTGACACAGAAGGTGACACACAGGTGACACAGATGACACACAAGTCACACAGGTAACACAGAAGGTGACACACAGGTGACACACACAGCACAGGTGACACACAGGTGACACACAGGTGACACAGGTGACACACAGGTGACACAGCACAGGTGACACACAGGTCACACAGGTGACACACAGGTGACCCAGGTGCCAGGTGCCCACCTGGGGTCGGCCACCAGGCAGGCGGTGACGCCGTCCCAGCCCAGGTGTGGCGCTGGGGACAAGGGGACACAGGAGGTCACACAGGTGACACACAGGTGACACACAGGTGACACACACAGCACAGGTGACACAGGTGACACAGGTGACACAGGATGTGACACACAGGCGATACACAGATGACACACAGGTGACACAGGTCACACAGGTGACACAGGTAGCACAGAAGGTGACACACACAGCACAGGTGACACACAGGTGACACAGGAGGTGACACAGGTGACACACAGGTGACACAGGTAACACCGGTAGCACAGAAGGTGACACACACAGCACAGGTAACACACAGGTGACACAGGAGGTGACACAGGTGACCCAGGTGCCAGGTGCCCACCTGGGGTCGGCCACCAGGCAGGCGGTGACGCCGTCCCAGCCCAGGTGTGGCGCTGCCAGCGCGGCGGCCGCCATGCTGTTGACGTTGTTGGGGACCAGGGGACAGAGCGGCCGCAGGGGACCCTGGTACAGCACGGTCCTTGTCCCCGAGGCCACCGCGGCCGCCACCCGCGGGGACAGCCAGCCCCGGGCGCGGAAACTGCCGGGGGACTTGGTCATTGTCACCTTCAGCGCCTGGGGACACAGGGACAGGGACATTGTCATTGTCACCTTGGGGACATTGTCATTGTCATTGTCACCTTGGGGACATTGTCACTGTCACTGTCACTGCCACCCGCGGGGACAGCCAGCCCTGGGCGCGGAAACTGCCCGGGGACTTGGTCATTGTCACCTTCAGCGCCTGGGGACACAGGGACATTGTCATTGTCACCTTGGGGACATTGTCATTGTCACTGCCACCTTGGGGACATTGTCATTGTCACTGCCACCCGCGGGGACAGCCAGCCCTGGGCGCGGAAACTGCCGGGGGACTTGGTCATTGTCACCTTCAGCGCCTGGGGACACAGGGACAGGGACATTGTCATTGTCACCTTGGGGACATTGTCATTGTCACTGCCACCCGCGGGGACAGCCAGCCCCGGGCACGGAAACTGCCGGGGGACTTGGTCATTGTCACCTTCAGAGCCTGGGGACACAGGGACATTGTCATTGTCACTGTCACCCTTGGGGACACAGGGACAGGGACATTGTCACCATCACCTCTGGGGACACAGGGACATTGTCACCTTGGAGACACATTGTCATTGTCACCATCGCCTCTGGGGTCACAGGCACAGCCCAGGGCGCACAGTCAGGGGACAGCATCAGGGGACCTGCAGTGTCCCCAGTGTCCCCTCCGCTGTCACCTGCAGTGTCCCCGCGCTGTCCATCCTGGCCATGTCCCCATTGTCCCCAGTGTCCCCAATGTCCCCAATGTCCCCACTGTCCCCAATGTCCCCAGTGTCCCCTCTGGTGTCACCTGCAGTGTCCCCACACAGTCCATCCTGGCGATGTCCCCAATGTCCCCAATGTCCCCAGCAGTGTCCCCAATGTCCCCATTGTCCCCGGTGTCACCTGCAGTGTCCCCGCGCTGTCCATCCTGGCGATGTCCCCATTGTCCCCAATGTCCCCAGCAGTGTGCCCAATGTCCCCAATGTCCCCTCTGGTGTCACCTGCAGTGTCCCCGCGCTGTCCATCCTGGCCATGTCCCCAATGTCCCCAGTGTCACCTGCAGTGTCCCCGCGCTGTCCATCCTGGCGATGTCCCCAATGTCCCCAATGTCCCCAATGTCCCCAGCAGTGTCCCCAATGTCACCTGCAGTGTCCCCGCGCTGTCCATCCTGGCCATGTCCCCAGTGTCCCCAGCAGTGCCCCAATGTCCCCAGTGTCACCTGCAGTGTCCCCGCGCTGTCCATCCTGGCGATGTCCCCAATGTCCCCAATGTCCCCTCTGGTGTCACCTGCAGTGTCCCCGCGCTGTCCATCCTGGCGATGTCCCCAATGTCCCCAGTGTCCCCTCTGGTGTCACCTGCAGTGTCCCCGCGCTGTCCATCCTGGCCATGTCCCCAATGTCCCCAGTGTCCCCAGTGTCACCTGCAGTGTCCCCGCGCTGTCCATCCTGGCCATGTCCCCAATGTCCCCAGTGTCCCCAGTGTCACCTGCAGTGTCCCCGCACTGTCCATCCTGGCGATGTCCCCAATGTCCCCAATGTCCCCAATGTCCCCAGTGTCACCTGCAGTGTCCCCAGTGTCCCCAATGTCCCCTCTGGTGTCACCTGCAGTGTCCCCACGCTGTCCATCCTGGCCATGTCCCCAATGTCCCCAGCAGTGTCCCCATTGTCCCCAGCAGTGTCCCCAGTGTCACCTGCAGTGTCCCCGCGCTGTCCATCCTGGCGATGTCCCCAATGTCCCCAATGTCCCCAGTGTCACCTGCTGTGTCCCCGCGCTGTCCATCCTGGCGATGTCCCCAATGTCCCCAGTGTCCCCAGTGTCACCTGCAGTGTCCCCGCGCTGTCCATCCTGGCGATGTCCTCGCAGCCCCACAGCGCCCCCCGGGGGATGTACAGGGTGTGGCCCCCGCGCGCCGCCGCCGCCCGCAGCCGCGCCTCGGTGACAGCGTCCGCCAGCGCCGTGGGGGACCCCAGCTGGGGACACCATCGGGGACATCGGGGTCAGTGGGGGGATTGGGGACACTGGGGACATCGGGGTCAGTGGGGGATTGGGGACACTGGGGACATTGGGGACCTTGGAGGCAATGGGAACATTGGGGACATTGGGGACATTGGGTGCGGTGACAGCGTCCGCCAGCGCCGTGGGGGACCCCAGCTGGGGACACCATCGGGGACATCGGGGACATCCGCGTCAGTGGGGGATTGGGGACAGTGGGGACATCGGGGTCAGTGGGGGATTGGGGACACTGGGGACATCGGGGTCAGTGGGGGATTGGGGACAGTGGGGACACTGGGGGGATTGGGGACACTGGGGACATTGGGGGGATTGGGGACATCGGGGTCAGTGGGGGGATTGGGGACATTGTGGGGATTGGGGACATTGGGGACATTGGGGACACTGGGGGGATTGGGGACATTGGGGTCACTGGGGACATTGGGGACACTGGGGACATTGGGGGGATTGGGGACATCGGGGGGTTTGGGGACCTTGGGGACATTGGGTGCGGTGACAGCATCCGCCAGCGCCGTGGGGGACCCCAGCTGGGGAGACCATTGGGGACATCGGGGTCAGTGGGGGGATTGGGGACAGTGGGGCCAGTGGGGACATTGGGGTCAGTGGGGGCATCGGGGACATTGGGGACATTGGGGGGATTAGGGACATCGGGGTCAGTGGGGGATTGGGGACACTGGGGACATTGGGGGGATTGGGGACACTGGGGACATTGGGGCATTGGGGGGATTGGGGACACTGGGGGGATTGGGGACATTGGGGTCAGTGGGGACATCGGGGACATTGGGGACATTGAGGGGATTGGGGTCAGTGGGGACATTGGGGACAGTGGGGGGATTGGGGACATTGGGGTCAGTGGGGACACTGGGGACATTGGGGACCTTGGGGGCAATGGGGACATTGGGTGCGGTGACAGCGTCCGCCAGCGCCGTGGGGGACCCCAGCTGGGGACACCATCGGGGACATCGGGGACATCCGCGTCAGTGGGGGGATTGGGGACACTGGGGACATTGGGGGGATTAGGGACACTGGGGGGATTGGGGACATTGGGGTCAGTGGGGACATTGGGGACATCAGGGACATCAGGGTTAGTGGGGACACTGGGGACATTGGGGGGATTGGGGACATCGGGGTCAGTGGGGGGATCGGGGACATTGTGGGGATTGGGGACATTGGGGACATTGGGGACACTGGGGGGATTGGGGACATTGGGGTCACTGGGGACATTGGGGACACTGGGGACATTGGGGGGATTGGGGACATTGGGGACATTGGGGACACTGGGGACATTGGGGACACTGGGGGATTTGGGACATTGGGGACAGTGGAGCCAGTGGGTACATTGGGGACACTGGGGACATTGGGGGGATTGGGGACACTGGGGGGATTGGGTACAGTGGAGCCAGTGGGGACATGGGGGGACACTGGGGGGATTGGGGACACTGGGGACATCAGGGTCAGTGGGGACATTGGGGACACTGGGGGGATTGAGGACAGTGGGGACATCAGGGTCAGTGGGGACATTGGGGACATTGAGGACATTGGAGACATTGGGGACATTGGGGACATTGGGGACATTGGGTGTGGTGACAGCGTCCGCCAGTGCCATGGGAGACCCCAGCTGGGGACACCATTGGGGACATCGGGGTCAGTGGGGGGATTTGGGCCAGTGGGGCCAGTGGGGACATTGGGGGGATTGGGGACACTGGGGACATTGGGGACATTGGGGACATTGGGGTCAGTGGGGAGACTGGGGACAGTGGGGACATTGGGGACACATTGGGGGGATTGGGGACATTGGGGTCAATGGGGACATTGGGGACATCGGGGTCAGTGGGGGGGTTGGGGACAGTGGGGAGATTGGGGACAGTGGGGACATCAGGGACATCGGGGTCAGTGGGGACACTGGGGACAACGGGGACATTCGGGACAATTGGGACATTGGGGTCAGTGGGGGGATTGGGGACATTGGGGACATCGGGGACATTGGGGGGGTTTGGGGACATTGGGGACAATGAGGACATTGGGGACATTGGGGTGGATTGGGGACTATGAGGACATTGGGGACATTGGGGGTGTTTGGGGACATCAGGGACATTGGGAGGGTTTGGGGACATCAAGGACATTGGGGACATCGGGGACATCAGGGACATCGGGGACATTGGGAGAGTTTGGGGACATCGAGGACATTGGGGACATCGGGGACATTGGGAGGGTTTGGGGACACCGAGGACATTGGGGACATCAGGGCCATCAGGGACATCGGGGACATTGGGGCCACCCCGTGGGCGGTGTCCCCGCGGTGTCACCATGAGGTCGGCGTGTGCCAGGATGTCCTCGCCGTGCTCCTGTGTCACACACGGGTGTGCCACCTCCACCACCAGGTCCACCCCCCTGGGGACACCGGTGGGGACGTCAGCGGGGACAGCGGGGGGGTTGGGGACGTTGGGGACATTGGGGGGGGTTGGGGGGGTTGGGGGGGTTGGGGGGGTTGGGGACATTGGGGACATTGGGGGGTTGGGGACATTGGGGACATTGGGGGGGTTGGGGATATTTGGGGACATTGGGGACATCATTGGGGACATGGGGGACATTGGGGGGGTTGGAGACATTGGGGGGTTTGGGGACATTGTGGGGTTGGGGACATTGGTGACACTGAGGGGACATTGGGGACATTGGGGGACATTGAGGGGCTGGGGACGTTGGGGACATTGGGGACATTGGGGGGGCTTGGGGACATTGGGGGGTTGGGGGGATTGGGGAGGTTGGGGACATTGGGGGGATTGAGGACATTTGGGGACATTGGGGGACATTGGGAGGGGTTGGGGACATTTGGGGACACTGAGGGGACATTGGGGGGTTGGGGACATTGGGGACATTGGGGACATTTGGGGACATTGTGGGGTTGGGGACATTGGTGACACTGAGGGGACATTGGGGACATTGGGGGGACATTGAGGAGCTGGGGACATTGGGGGGGTTGGGGACATTGGGTATTTTGGGCATTTTTGGGACATTTTGGCGTGAATTTGGGACATTTTTGGGGACATTTTTGGGGTGAATTTGAGATATTTTTGGGGACATTTTTGGGGTGAATTCGGGACATTTTTGGGATGAATTCAGGATATTTTGGGGTAAATTTTGGACATTTTGGGGGCTTTTTTTGGGGTGAATTCGGGACATTTTTGGGGGGAATTTGGGACACTTTGGGGACATTTTTGGGGTGAATTTGAGATATTTTTGGGGACCTTTTTGGGGTGAATTTGAGATATTTTTGGCGACATTTTCGGGGTGAATTTGAGATATTTTTGGGGACATTTTTGGGGTGAATTCGAGATGTTTTTGGGGTGAATTTGAGATATTTTTGGGGACATTTTTGGGGTGAATTTGAGATATTTTTGGGGACTTTTTGGGATGAATTTGAGATGTTTTTGGGGACTTTTTGGGGTGAATTTGAGATTTTTTGGGGTGAATTTGAGATATTTTTGGGGACGTTTTTGGGGTGAATTTGAGATATTTTTGGGGACATTTTTGGGGTGAATTTGAGATGTTTTTGGGGTGAATTTGAGTTATTTTTGGGAACATTTTTGGGGTGAATTTGAGATATTTTTGGGGACATTTTTGGGGTGAATTTGAGATATTTTTGGGGACGTTTTTGGGGTGAATTCGTGACATTTTTGGGGACTTTTTGGGGTGAATTCCAGACATTTTGGGGACATTTTCGGGGTGAATTTGAGATATTTTTGGGGACCTTTTTGGGGTGAATTTGAGATATTTTTGGGGACAGTTTTGGGGTGAATTTGAGATATTTTTGGGGACGTTTTTGGGGTGAATTCGTGACATTTTTGGGGACTTTTTGGGGTGAATTCCAGACATTTTGGGGACATTTTCGGGGTGAATTTGAGATATTTTTGGGGACATTTTTTGGGTGAATTTGAGATATTTTTGGGGACATTTTTGGGGTGAATTTGAGATATTTTTGGGGTGAATTTGAGATATTTTTGGGGCCATTTTTGGGGTGAATTTGAGATATTTTTGGGGACGTTTTGGGGGTGAATTTGAGATATTTTCGGGGTGAATTCGGGACATTTTTGGGATGAATTCAGGATATTTTTGGGGTGAATTTGGGGCTTTTTCCAGGTGCATTCGGGCCATTTTGGGGCCATTTTGGGGGCCATTTTTGGGGTGATTCGGGGCGATTTCGGGTCCCTCACGCGCTCGGCAGCTCGCGCAGGTCGCGCAGGCGCAGCGGGGGCGGCAGCGCCTCCAGCGCCTCCCAGCGGCGAGCCCAGACAAAGGCGAGGGACAGACCGACGGACGGCCCGTGGGACAGCAGCTGCGACACCAGGAACTGCCCTGGGGACATGGGGACAGCCCTGTCACCTCCCCCTGGGACAGCCCTGTCACCCCCTGTCACAGCCCTGTCACCTCCCTGGGACAGCCCTGGGACATGGGGACAGGGACAGACCGACGGACGGCCCGTGGGACAGCAGCTGCGACACCAGGAACTGCCCTGGGGACATGGGGACAGCCCTGTCACCTCCCCCTGGGACAGCCCTGTCACCTCCTGTCACAGCCCTGTCACCTCCCTGGGACAGCCCTGGGACACGGGGACAGGGACAGACCGACGGACGACCCGTGGGACAGCAGCTGCGACACCAGGAACTGCCCTGGGGACATGGGGACAGCCCTGTCACCTCCCCCTGGGACAGCCCTGTCACCTCCTGTCACCTCCCTGGGACAGCCCTGGGACACGGGGACAGGGACAGACCGACGGACGGCCCGTGGGACAGCAGCTGCGACACCAGGAACTGCCCTGGGGACATCAGGGGACATTGGGGACAGCCCTGTCACCTCCTGTCACCTTCCTGTCACCTCCCCCCTGTGACAGCAGGAACGGGCCTGGGGACATCGGGATTGTCACTGTCACCTCCCCGGGGACAGCAGTGTCACCTCCCCCGGGGACAGCCCTGCCACCTCCTGTCACCTCCCCCCTGTCACCTCCCCCCAGGGACACCAGGAACGGCCCTGGGGACATCGGGGACATTGGGGACAGCCCTGTCACCTCCCCCCTGTCACCTCCCCCCTGTCACCTCCCCCTGTCACCTCCTGCCACCTCCCAGTGTCCCCTCCCAGTCCCTCCCAGTCCCTCCCAGTGTCCCCAGTGTCCCCTCCCAGTGTCCCCAGTGTCCCCTCCCAGTATCCCCCAGTCTGTCCCAGTGTCCCCTCAGTGTCCCCAATGTCCCCTCCCAGTGTCCCCTCCCAATGTCCCCACAGTGTCCCCTCCCAGTTTATCCCAGTCTCTCCCAGTCCCTCCCAGTGTCCCCTCCCAGTTTATCCCAGTCTCTCCCAGTCTCTCCCAGTCCCTCCCAGTGTCCCCTCAATGTCCCCACAGTGTCCCATCCCAGTCTCTCCCAGTACCGAGTTCTCTGTATCCCAGTATAACCCAGTATATCCCAGTCCCTCCCAGTATAACCCAGTCCCCCCCAGTATCCCCAGTATATCCCAGTATCCCCAGTATATCCCAGTCCATCCCAGTCCCTCCCAGTATATCCCAGTCCCTCCCAGTATATCCCAGTCCCCCCCAGTATCCCCAGTATATCCCAGTATCCCCAGTATATCCCAGTCCATCCCAGTCCCTCCCAGTATATCCCAGTCCCTCCCAGTATATCCCAGTCCCTCCCAGTATAACCCAGTCCCCCCCAGTATCCCCAGTATATCCCAGTATCCCCAGTATATCCCAGTCCATCCCAGTCCCTCCCAGTATATCCCAGTCCCTCCCAGTATATCCCAGTCCATCCCAGTCCCTCCCAGTATATCCCAGTCCCTCCCAGTATATCCCAGTCCATCCCAGTCCCTCCCAGTATATCCCAGTCCCTCCCAGTATATCCCAGTCCATCCCAGTATATCCCAGTCCATCCCAGTCCCTCCCAGTATATCCCAGTCCCTCCCAGTATATCCCAGTCCATCCCAGTCCCTCCCAGTATATCCCAGTCCATCCCAGTCTCTCCCAGTCCCTCCCAGTCCCTCCCAGTATCCCCAGTATATCCCAGTATCCCCAGTATATCCCAGTTCCCCCCAGTCCCTCCCAGTATATCCCAGTCCCTCCCAGTATATCCCAGTCCCTCCCAGTCTCTCCCAGTATATCCCAGTCCCTCCCAGTCTCTCCCAGTCCCTCCCAGTCCCTCCCAGTATAACCAGTATCCCCAGTACCGAGGTTTCTGTAGCCCAGTATAACCAGTATAACCAGTCCCTCCCAGTATAACCAGTATATCCCAGTATAACCAGTATAAACCAGTACCGAGGTTTCCGTAGCCCAGTATAACCAGTCCCTCCCAGTGTAACCAGTATATCCCAGTATATCCCAGTATAACCAGTATCCCCAGTCCCTCCCAGTATAACCAGTCCCTCCCAGTATCCCCAGTATCCCCAGTACCGAGGTTTCCGTAGCCCAGTATAACCAGTCCATCCCAGTATAACCAGTATATCCCAGTATATCCCAGTATAACCAATATAACCAGTACCAAGGTTTCCGTAGCCCAGTATATCCCAGTATCCCCAGTATAACCAGTATCCCCAGTCCCTCCCAGTATATCCCAGTATATCCCAGTATCCCCAGTATCCCCAGTCCCTCCCAGTATATCCCAGTATATCCCAGTATCCCCAGTATCCCCAGTACCGAGGTTTCCGTAGCCCAGTCCCTCCCAGTATATCCCAGTACAAACCAGTACCGAGGTTTCCGTAGCCCAGTATAACCAGTATAGCCCAGTCCCTCCCAGTATTCCCAGTCCCTCCCAGTATATCCCAGTATAACCAGTACCAAGGTTTCCGTAGCCCAGTATAACCAGTATATCCCAGTATATCCCAGTATAACCAGTATAACCAGTATAACCAGTATCCCCAGTCCCTCCCAGTATATCCCAGTATAAACCAGGACCGAGGTTTCCGTAGCCCAGTATATCCCAGTATATCCCAGTATAAACCAGTCCCTCCCAGTATAAACAGTATAACCAGTATAACTAGTATCCCCAGTCCCTCCCAGTCCCTCCCAGTATAACCAGTATAAACCAGTACCGAGGTTTCCGTAGCCCAGTATAACCAGTATAACCAGTATAACCAGTATCCCCAGTCCCTCCCAGTCCCCCCCAGTCCCTCCCAGTATAACCAGTACCGAGGTTTCCGTAGCCCAGTATATCCCAGTATATCCCAGTCCATCCCAGTCCATCCCAGTATATCCCAGTATAAACCAGTACCGAGGTTTCCGTAGCCCAGTATAACCAGTATAACCAGTATAACCAGTATAACCAGTATAACCAGTATCCCCAGTATATCCCAGTATAACCAGTATAACCAGTATATCCCAGTATATCCCAGTATAACCAGTACCGAGGTTTCCGTAGCCCAGTATAACCAGTATAACCAGTATAACCAGTATCCCCAGTATAACCAGTATCCCCAGTCCCTCCCAGTATGTCCCAGTATAACCAGTACCGAGGTTTCCGTAGCCCAGGATTCCGACGCGCCGAGTCCGCGGCTGCTCCTCCATGGCCTGGGGGCCAATTAGCGCTAATTAACGCTAATTAACGCCTCATTAACCCCTAATTAACCCCTAATTAACACTAATTAACCCCTAATTAACACCAACTGACCCCTAATTAACCCCTAATCAACCCCAACTGACCCCTAATTAACCCCTAATTAACACTAATTAACCCCTAATTAGCACCAACTGACCCCAATTAGCACTAGTTAACCCCTCAGTAACACCAGCTAACCCCTAATTAACCCCTAACTAACGCTAATTAACACTCATTACCCACTAATTAAGACTAATTAACCACTAATTAACCCAAATTAACCCCTCAGTAACACCACCTGACCCCTAATTAACACTAATTAACCCCTAACTAACGCTAATTAACCACTAATTAACACTAACTAACCACTAATTAACCCAAATTAACACCTAATCAACACCAACTGACCCCTAATTAACACTAATTAAGCCCTAACTATCGCTAATTAACCCTAATTAAGCACTAATTAACACTAACTGACCACTAATTACCCCAAATTAACCCCTAATTAACCCCAACTAACCCCAATTAACACTAATTAACCCCCAATTAACTCAAACTACCCCTAATTAACACTAATTAACCCCTAATTAACACACCATGAACAAAAATGAAACAATAATTGACACCTCATTAACCCCTAATTAACCCCTATTTAACCCTAATTGACACTGATTAACCCCTAATTAGCCCCAACTGACCCCAATTAACACTAATTAACCCCTAAGTATTACTAATTAACCTCTAATTAGGACTAATTAACCCCTAATTAATACCAACTAACCCCTAATTAACGCTAAATAACACTAATTAACCCCTACATAACGCTAATTAACACCTAATTAACCCTAATTAACCCTAGTTAGCACTAATTAACCCTAAGTAACACTAATTAACCCCTAATTAACCCCTTATTAGCACGATCGAAACCCCCACTGAACCCCCAATTCCCCCTACTCAACCCAAATTAACACTAATTAACGCCCTAATTAACCCCAAACACCCTTAATTAACCCTTAACTCCTAATCAACCCCAAACCACCTTAATTACCCCCAAACCCCCTTAATTAGCCCTGCTAATTAACCCCAAAATTTCCTTTATTAACCCCAAGCCACTCTAATTAAGACCCAAACCTTCTAATTAACCTCTGAATTCTTCTAATTAACTCCCAAATTCCCCTAATTAACCCCAAAACCGACCTAATTAAGCCCCTAATCTTCTAATTAACCCCTAAATTCTCCTAATTAAGCACCAAAAGCCCCTAATTAACCCCCAACCCCCTCAATTAACCCCCAAACCCCCCTAATTAGCCCCTAATTAAGCCCCAAACCCCCCTAATTAACCCCTAACCGCCCTAATTAACCCCCAAACCCTCCTAATTAACCCCCAACCTTCTAATTAACCCCTAATTAGGCCCCAAACTCCCTAATTAAACCCCTCACCGCCCTAATTAACCCCTAATTAACCCCCAAACCCCTCTAATTAACCCCCTAACATTCTAATTAACCCCTAATTAGGTCCCGAACACCCCTAATTAATCCCCAAACCCCCCTAATTAACCACCAATGCCCTCTAATTAACCCCTAATTAACCCCAAACCCCCAATTAACCCCTAACGGCCCTAATTAACCCCTAATTAGGCCCCAAACCCTCCTAATTAACCCCAAACCGCCCTAATTAACCCCTCCCCCTTTAATCACCCCCTCCATCCCCCCCAGTTCCCGCCCTAATTAACGCGCACTCACTAATTAGCGGCCGCTCCCCTCCCCCTCCTGCCCTTTGCCCCCCCCGCCCCTCCCCCACCCCCCCGCGGGGGCACTTCCGGGGGGCGGAGCCTAAAGGAGGCGGAGCTTGAGGCGTTTGTGGGCGTGGTCTGGAGCTCATTGGGGCGGGGCATGAGACGATTTGTGGGCGGGGCCTGGGGAATTTGAGGGCGGGGTCTGAGCCCTCATGGGGCGGGGCTTGGGGCCTGGGGGCGGGGCCTGAAGCCCTTTAAGGGCGGGGGAGACCCCAAATTTTGGGCGGTTCCATTTTTTTTTGGGGGGGGGGGTCGCACCTTTGGGACCCCCAAATTTGGGGAGGGGTCCTCAATTTCTGGGCGTTTCCATTTTTTTGTCGGGGAGGGGGGTCCGCACCTTTAGGACCCCAAATTTTGGGCGATTCCATTTTTTTTTGGGGGGGGGGTAATTCGCACCCCTGGGACCTCAAATTTGGAAGGTTCCATTTTTGGGGGGAGGGGCGGTCGCACCTTTGGGATCCTTTTTTTTAGGGAAGGGTCCCCAAATTTTGGGGGATTCCAAATTTTTTGGGGGTGGGGGCGCACCCTTGGGCCCCTAATTTTGAGCGGGGGACCCCAATTTATGGGAGGTTCCATTTTTTGCGGAGGGGGTCCTCACCTTTAGGACCCCAAATTTTTGGGAGGTTCCCAATTTTTTGGGGGGGGGGGGGTCGCGCCCTTGGGACCCCAAATTTTGGGTAGGGGTTCCCCAATTTTTGAGAGGGGTGCGGGTCGCACCCCAGGGTCTCTTTTTTGGGGAGGGGATCCCCAAATTTGGGGGAGGGTCTCATTTTTGGGGTCCTTCCCCTCCCCGATCCGATTTTCCCGGAGGGGGGCGGCGATTCCCGCCCCGCGCTGTTCCCGTTCCCATGGGAACCGCCCGCTTCCGTTCCCATGGCAACCGCCCTTCCCCCAATCTCCGCTCCTCCCTCCGCCCCGCTGTTCCCGTTACCATAGAAACCCCTCCGCTGTTCCTGCTTTTGCGCCCACTCCCCCCGCGCCGCCGTCGTCATGGCAACGCCGCAACTCCCCCCGCGCCGTTTCCATGACAACCGCGCTGTTCCCATGGCAACGGGAACAGCGAGGACAGGGGAACCCCCCCCGGGACCTGCCCGAGGGGTTTTGGGGCGATTTTGGGGGATTTTGGGGTTATTTGGGTTTTTTGGCGGCATTTTAGTGGTTTTGGGGTATTTCTGGATTTTTTTGGGGCGGATTTTTTGGGTAATTCAGGGGATTTTCGGTGATTTTGGGGTATTTTCAGTGGTTTTGAGGCATTTTTAGGGTATTTTGGGCATTTTTATTGATTTCTTGGGGTATTTTGAGGACATTTTGGGGCAGTTTTAGGTAATTTTGGGTGGGTTTTTTGGGGTGGATGTTGGGGATTTTCCAGGCGGGTTCTGGTGGGGTTTAGGGCATTTTTTGGGTGTTTTTGGGGTAATTTGAGGTGGTTTTGGTGTAATTTTCATGACTTTTTTGGGGGTAGTTTTGGGATATTTTAGGTGTGGCTTTTGAGGATTTTTTGGGGTAATTTGGGATCGTTTTGGGGCCCTTTGGGTGACTTTTTTGGGGGTTTTTTGGGGGTAATTTTAGGACATTTTCGGGGTGGTTTTGGGGTATTTTTGAGGTGCATTTTTAGGGGAATTTTGGGGTAATTTGGGGTGGTTTGGGTGGAGTTTTTGGAGTATTTTTGGTGTGGGTTTTTGGCATTTTGGGGGGAATTTCGGGCATATTTTTGGGGCATTTTTGGGGCTGTTTTGGTGTATTTTTGGAGGTGGTTTTGGGGCATTTTTTGGGTGGTTTGGGGGTATTTTTGAAGCAGCTTTTTGATGTCGTTTTGGGGTATTTTGGGGGTGTTTTTTGGGTCATTTTGGGCTATTTTTGGGGTATTTGGAGGTGGGTTTGGGGTATTTTTGGGGGTGGTTTTGGGGCATTTCTGAAGCATTCTTGACCACAGCAAGGGACACCCTGGTCCAGGGTCATGCACACCACAAAAAATCACCCCAAACCCACCAAAACCACCCAAAAATCACCCCAAACCCACCAAAACCACCCAAATATCACCCCAAAACCACCAAAAAACCCCAAAATCCTCAAAAATCACACCCAAACCAGCCCAAAAATCCCAGCCCATTCCATAACCACCCCAAAGGACACAAAGATTAAGTAAACTCATCCTAAACCACCCCAAACCACCCAAAACCCTGCCTAAACCACCCTAAACCCATCCTAAACCCACCCAAAACCAGCCAAAACCCAGCCTAACCCACCCCAAACCTCCTCAAACCCTCCCCAAATCCCCTAAACCCAGCCCAAACCCCCCAACCCACCCCAAACCCATCCTTACCCACTCTAAACCCATCCTGAGCCAGTCTAAACCCATCTTAAACCTCCCCAAAACCACCCCAGACCTCCACAAACCCATCCTGACCCACCCCAAACCAGCCAAAAACCAACCCAAACCCACCCAAACCCACCCAAAACCAGCCTAACCCACCCTAAACCCACCCAAAACCCCCTAAACCCATCCTAACCCACCCAAACCCACCCAAAACCCTCTAAACCCATCCTAAGCCACCCTAAACTCATCCTAAACCTCCCAAACCCACCCAAAACCCAGCCTAACCCACCCAAAACCCACCCTAAACCCCCTAAACCCAGACCAAACCACCCAAAACCCACCCAAAACCCTCTAAACCCATCCTAAGCCACCCTAAACTCATCCTAAACCCATCCTAAACCTCCCAAACCCATCCCAAATCCCCCTAAACCCACACCAAACCCATCCTAACCCACCCAAAACCAGCCTAACCCACCCCAAACCCAGCCTAAACCTCCGAAAACCCATCCTAACCACAGCTCAAACCCACCCAAAACCCTCTAAACCCATCCCAAACCTCCCAAACCCACACAAACCCCCCTAAACTCACCCCAAACCCAGCCTAACCCACGCAAACCCACCCCAAACCCATCCTAAACTTCCCAAACCCACCCAAACCCATCCTAACCCACCCCAAACACCCTAAACCTCCCAAACCCCCTAAACCCATCCTAACCCACCCAAACCCACTCTAAACCCAGTCTAAACTTCCCAAACCTACTCTAAACCCATTCTAACCCACCCCAAACCTCCCCCAAACCCACCCTAAACCCAGCCTAACCCACCCAAACCCACCCAAAACCTCCCTAAACCCATCCAAACCCACCCCAAACCCATCCTAAACCTCCCATACCCATCCTAAACATCCCAAACCCACCCAAAACCCCCAAAACCCAGCCTAACTGACCCAAAACCCATCCTAACCCACCCTAAACCCAGCCTAACCCATGCAAACCCACCCTAAACCCAGTCTAAACCTCCCAAACCCACCCCAAATCCCCTAAACCCACCCCAACCCATCCTAAACTTCCCAAACCCACCCAAACCCCAGCCTAACCCACCCCAAACCCCAAACCCCAGCCTAAACTTCCCAAACCCACCCAAAACCCCCAAAACCTAGCCTAACCCACCTGAACCCACCCCAAACCCACCCTAACCCACCCAAACGCACCGCAAGCCCCCTAAACCTACCCCAACCCCATCCTAAACCTCCCAACCCCATCCCAACCCATCCTAAACTTCCCAAACCCAGCCTAGCCCACCCAAAACCCCCAAAGTCCAGTCTAAACCTCCCAACCCCACCACAAACCCATCCTAACCCCCCCAAACCCACCCAAACCCACCCAAAACCCACCCTAAATGCAGCCTAACCCACCCAAACCCACCCAAAGCCCATCCTAAACTTCCCAAACCCATCCCAAACCTCCCAAACCCATCCTAAAAATCCCAAACCCACCATAAACCCATCCTAACCCACCCTAAACCCAGCCCAAACCCCAAAACCCATCCTAAACCTCCCAAACCCACCCAAACCCACCCAAAATCCCCAAAACCCAGCCTAACCCACCCCAAACCCGCCCAAACCCATCCTAAACCTCCCAAACCCACCCCAAACCCCCTAAACCCACCCCAAACCCATCTTAACCCACCCAAAACCCATCCTAAACCTCCCAAAGCCACCCAAAACCCAGCCTAACCCACCCCAAACCCCCAAAACCCATCCTAAGCTTCCCAAACCCACCCCAAATCCCCCTGAACCCACCCCAAACCCACCCAAACCCACCCAAAACCCAGCCTAACCCACCCAAAGCCACCCAAAATCTCCCAAACCCATCCAAACCCCCTAAACCCACCCAAACCCACCCCAAACCCACCCAAACCCAGCCTAACCCACCCCAAACCCAGCCTAACCCACCCAAACCCACCCCAAACCCACCCAAAACCTCCCAAACCCACCCTAACCCACCCAAACCCATCCTAAACCCACCCCAAACCCCCTAAACCCACCCGAACCCACCCAAAACCCAGCCTAACCCACCCAAAATCCCCAAAACCCAGCCTAACCCACCCTAACCCACCCAAACCCACCCCAAACCCATCCTAACCCACCCAAAACCCATCCTAAGCTTCCCAAACCCACCCCAAATCCCCCTGAACCCACCCCAAACCCAGCCTAACCCATCCTAAGCCACCCTAAACCCATCCTAAACCTCCCAAACCCACCCCAAACCCCCTAAACCCATCCTAAACTACCCAAACCCACCCAAAACCGATCCTAACCAACCCAAAACCCACCCAAACCCACCCAAACCCACCCCAACCCATCCTAACCCACCCTAAACCCACCCAAACCCACCCAAAAACCCATCCTAACCCACCCAAACCCACCCCAAACCCACCCAAAACCTCCCAAACCCATCCTAACCCACCCAAACCCCCCAAACCCACCCCAAACCCCCTAAACCCACCCCAAACCCATCCTAAACCTCCCAAACCCACCCCAAACCCCCTAAACCCACCCAAAATCCAGCCCAAACCCATGCAAACCCCCTAAACCCACCCCAAACCCATCCTAACCCACCCAAAACCCATCCTAAGCTTCCCAAACCCACCCCAATCCCCCTGAACCCACCCCAAACCCAGCCTAACCCATCCGAAGCCACCCTAAACCCATCCTAAACCTCCCAAACCCTCCCCAAAATCCCCCTGAACTCACCCCAAACCCACCCCAAACCTCCAAAACCCAGCCTAACCCACCGAAGACCCACCCCAAACCCATCCTAAACCCACCCAAAACCCAGCCTAACCCACCCAAAACCTCCCAAACCCATCCAAACCCCCTAAACCCACCCCAAACCTACCCCAAACCCACCCCAAATCCCCCTGAACTCACCCCAAACCCACCCTAACCCACCCCAAACCTCCCAAACCCACCCCAAACCCATCCTAACCCACCCAAAACCCATCCTAAACTTCCAAACCCACCCAAACCTATCCTAACCCACCCGAACCCACCCAAAACCCAGCCTAACCCAGCCCAAACCCAGACTAACCCAGCCCAAACCCAGCCTAACCCACCCAAACCAGCCTAACCCACCGAAAACCCATTCTAACCCCAGATCAAACCCACCCAAAACCCTCTAAACCCATCCTAAACCTCCCAAACCCATCATAAACTTTCCAAACCCACCCCAAACCCACCCAAACCCAGCCTAACCCACCCTAATCCCAGCCTAACCCACCCAAAACCCAGCCTAACCCAGCCCAAACCCCCAAAACCCACCCAAACCCACCCCAAACCCATCCTAACCCACCCAAACCCATCCTAAACCTCCCAGACCCACCCAAACCCATCCTAACCCAGCCCAAACTCATCCTAACCCACCTGAACGCACCCAAAACCCAGCCTAAACCTCCCAAACCCACTCCAAACCCCCAAAACCAAACCTAACCCACCTGAACCCACCCCAAACCCACCCAAAACCTCCCAAACCCACCCTAACCCACCCAAACCCATCCTAACCCACCCCAAACCCACCCAAAACCTCCCAAACCCATCCTAAACCAGCCTAACCCACCCCAAACCCACCCAAAACCCCCCAAAACCCATCCCAACCCCAGCTCAAACCCACCCCAAACCCTCTAAACCCATCCTAAGCCACCCTAAACCCATCCTAAACCTCCCAAACCCACCCAAACCCCCTAAACCCATCCCAAACCCACCCAAAACCCATCCTAAGCTTCCCAAACCCATCCCAAATCCCCCTGAACCCACCCCAAACCCAGCCTAACCCATCCTGAGCCACCCTAAACCCATCCTAAACCTCCCAAACTCCCCAAAATCCCCCTGAACTCACCCCAAACCCACCCCAAACCTCCAAAACCCAGCCTAACCCACCGAAGACCCACCCCAAACCCATCCTAAACCCACCCAAAACCCAGCCTAACCCACCCTAAACCTCCCAAACCCATCCAAACCCCCTAAACCCACCCCAAACCTACCCCAAACCCACCCCAAACCCCCCAAACCCATCCTAACCCACCCCAAACCCAGCCTAACCCACCCAAACCCACCCAAAACCCAGCCTAACCCACCCTAAACCCACCCAAAACCCATCCTAAACTTCCCAAACCCATCCAAAACCACCCGAACCCAACCAAACCCACCCAAACCCACCCAAAACCCAGCCCAACGCACCCTAAACCCAGCCTAACCCACCCAAACCCACCCAAAACCAAACCTAACCCACCTGAATCCACCCCAAACCCACCCAAAACCCAGCCTAAACCTCCCAAACCCACCCCAAATCCCCTTGAACCCACCCCAAACCCATCCTAACCCACGCGAACCCACCCCAAACCCATCCTAACCCACCCCAAACCCATCCAAACCCACCCAAAATCCACCCTAAACCCATCCTAAACTTCCCAAACCCACCCAAAACCCATCCTAAGCTTCCCAAACCCACCCCAAATCCCCCTGAACCCACCCCAAACCCACCCAAAACCCAGCCTAACCCCAGCCTAACCCACCCAAAGCCACCCAAAATCTCCCAAACCCATCCAAACCCCCTAAACCCACCCAAACCCACCCCAAACCCACCCAAACCCAGCCTAACCCACCCAAAACCCAGCCTAACCCAGCCTAACCCACCCAAACCCAGCCTAACCCACCCCAAACCCACCCTAAACCCCCCCCAAACCCACTCAAACCCATCCTAAACCTCCCAAACCCACCCCAAACCCCCTAAACCCACCCCAAACCCACCCCAAACCCACCCAAAACCTCCCAAACCCACCCTAACCCACCCAAACCCATCCTAACCCACCCCAAACCCACCCAAAACCTCCCAAACCCACCCTAACCCACCCAAACCCACCCTAACCCAGCCCAAACCCACCCAAACCCACCCCAAACCTCCAAAACCCAGCCTAACTCATGCAAACCCACCCCAAACCCATCCTAACCCACCCTAATCCCAGCCTAACCCCCTCAAACCCCCCCAAACCCCCCCAGGACCCCCCGGGCCGGCGCTAATCCCGGCTCCAGGCCCCCTCCCCGCGCCCGGCGCCGTTGGAAACACCCGCTGGGTTTTTATTAAAGTAGGAAAGTTTCGCTTCTTTTCGGCCGCGGCGAATTAAAAAATCCCCCCCCGGCCCCGCCCCCTCCCTCCCCTCCCCCCTCCCCTCCCCCCCCCACTTTTTGCACTTCGCTTCCCCTCCCCCACCCCCAATTTTGGGGTCCCCCCCCCGTTTTTGGGGTGAAATTTGGGGGTTTTGGGGTGAAATTTGGGGGTTTGGGGGTCAATTTTTGGGGCTGGGGGCGTTTTATAAATGGGGGAGGGGTTGGGGGTCCCCACCCCCAATTTTTTTTTTTTTGGGGGGGGGGGGTCCCCTCATTTTGGGGGTGTCCCCCCCGATTTTTCCTCCATTTTGGGGGGATCCAACCCCCAAATTTTGGGGGGGCTCCAAATTTTAATATTTTTTTTTGGGAGGGGGTCCCGAACCCCAATTTTGGGGGGGGGGTCCCATCTCATTTTGGGGGGGGTCCCCACATTTTCCCCCCATTTTTTGGGAGGGTTCCACTCCGAGTCCGCGGGGGGGGTCCCGCACCCCAAATTTTTTTGGGGGGGGGGCGGGGTCAGCTCCAAGTCCGTGGATTTTGGGGGGGGGGGGTCGCACCTCCCCCCCCCATTTTTGGGGGGCTCCTCTTCATCTCCGCCGGTGAGAGGGGGGTCCCACACCCCAATTTTTTTTGGGGGGGGCAGCAACAGGTCCAAAGTTCGGGGGGGTCCCGCACCCCAAATTTGTTTTTGGGGGGGGGTTCAGCTCCAGGTCCGTGGGTTTGGGGGGGTCCAACCCCCATTTTTTGGGGGTCCCCCCCCATTTTTGGGGGTCTTCATCTCCAAGTTCGCAGTTCAGGGATTGGGGGGGGGGGTCCCCCAATATTTTTTGGGGGGGTCCCCCCATTTTTGGGGTTTTCCATCTCGTCCAACACCGATTTAGGGTGGGGGGTCCCCAGTTTTTTTGGGGGGGTTTTCCTTCAGGTCCGCAGTTCCGGGGGTCCCCAAAATTTTTTTGGGGGGGTTCCACCACATTTTTTTGGGGTTCTCCGTGGTTTTTTTAGAGTTTTTCCCATTTTTGGGGTTTTTTTCCCTTTTTTTTAGGGTTTCCTTCACATTTTTGGGGGGATTTTCCTCCACGTTTTTTGGGGGGTTCCCCAAAATTTTGGGGGGATTTTTCTCCACCATTTTGGGGCGAATTCCCTCCAAATTTTTGGGGATTTCCATCACAATTTTGGGGGATTTTCCTCCACTTTTTTTCGGGGTTTCCTCCACTTTTTTTTAGGATTTTCCCCCCATTTTTTAATGTCTCCCCCCCCCTCCCATTTTTAGGGGATTTTCCTCTCCAATTTTTGGGGATTTTCATCCACATTTTTTTAGGGTTCTCCTCATATTTTTAAAATTTCCTCCATCATTTTTCCACCCGTTTTTCCCCACATTTTTTAGGGTTTTTTCCCCTCATTTTTTAGGTTTTTTTTTCCCTCTTTCCCACTAGTTTTCCCCCACATTTTTCCCAAATCTTCCCCATTTTTTTGGGGACCTTTTCCCTCCTATTTTCTGGGGGATTTTCCCCCATTTTTTTGATTTTCCTCCCCATTTTTTGGGGGGCGTCTCCCCCAGATTTTTTGGCCATTTTCCTCCAATTTTTCAGCAGTCTCTTCCCCATTTTTTTAGGAATTTCCACCATTTTTTAGGATTTTCCCCCACATTTTTTAAGGAGTTTCTCCCATTTTTTTTCCCAGTCTCCACCCTACTTTTTTTTTACGAATTTCCCTCATTTTTTAGGGGTTCCCCCCCCGACATTTTTGGGGTTTTTCCCCCTTTTTCCCCCATTTTTTAGGGGTTCCCCCCGACATTTTTGGGGTTTCGCCCCCACATTTTTTAGAAGTTTCCCCCCCATTTCTGGGGGGATTTTCCTCCAGGATTCTCCCCCAAATTTTTTTCCCAGACTCTCCCCCCCTTTTTTTCCAGCATCTCCCCCAAATTTTTTTGCTGTTTCCCCCACATTTTTTCCGGTCTCTCCCCCCCCATTTTTTTAGGGGTTCCCCCCACATTTTTGGGGTTTTCCCCTCACATTTTTAGGGTTTCTCCCCCATTTTTTTAGGGGTTCCCCCCACATTTTTGGGGTTTTCCCCTCACATTTTTGAGGTTTTCCCCTCACATTTTAGGGTTTCCCCCCACTTTTTTAGGGGTTCCCCCCACATTTTTGGGTTTTTCCCCTCACATTTTTTAGGGGTTCCCCGACCATTTTTTTAGGGGTTCCCCCCACATTTTTGGGGTTTTCCCCTCACATTTTTAGGGTTCCCCCCACATTTTTTTAGGGGTTCCCCCCACATTTTTGGGGTTTTCCCCTCACATTTTTAGGGGTTCCCCCCCCATTTTTTTAGGGGTTCCCCCCACATTTTTGGGGTTTTCCCCTCACATTTTTAGGGTTCTCCCCATTTTTAGGGTTCCCCCCATTTTTTAGGGGTTTTCCCCCATTTTTGGGGTTCCCCCCATTCCTCCACCTCCATCCCCCAAAGTCTCCCCCGCTTATTTTTTTTCCCTTTTTTTGTGTTTTTTTTTTTAATCCCCCCTCTCCCCCCACAAAAATCTTTTCCCGGCTGGATTTTTTTTCGGGCTTGGGGGGAGGGGGGGGGAGGGGTTGGGCGGGTCAAGGGCGGGGTCCGTTCCAAAACCCCACCCACCCCCCCCCAAAATCTCAGATCTGCGTCTCCTGCACGTTCTCCTTGGAGGGGCTCTTGAAGAGCAGCGGCTCGTGCACCGAGTTGAGCAGCGGCGTCTTCCCGCAGCCCAGCGCCGCCGCCGGGCCCCCGTAGTGGGCGGCCAACGCCGCGTACCTGTCCAGGTGCTCCCTCTCCAACGCCGGCAACGCCAAGCGGTTGTCCCCACCCGTCCCGGCGCCGCCTCCGGGACCGCCCCCGCCTCCGCCGCCCCCGGCGGGACCTCCGAGCTCGTCCTCGACGTTGACGATCTCCACGGCGCGCGCGGGGCCGCCGCGGTGCTTGTGGCGCTGGTGCTGCTTGCGGAGCTTGTAGAAGGCCACCAGCATGACGGCGGCCATGAAGGTGATGGCCACGAAGCAGCCGATGATGATCTTGGTGGTCTTCAAGACGTCGTCCAAATCTTGGAGACCTCCCCCGGCCGCCGCGCCGGCCGCCGCCGCCGTGATGGGCACGGTGAAGGGTTTGCCGGTGGCGCGCGTGGCCGGGGCGGCCGTGGAGGCGCCGGCCGGTTCCCAGCCGGCCGCCGTGGGCGCCGCGGGGGTTTGAGGGGCTTGGTCGTCGCCGCCGGCGCCCTCGGTGGTCTCCACGGTGACCGTGGTGAAGTAGGTGTAGCCGGTGGCGGCGGCGGCGGCGGCGGCGGCCGCGGCGGCGTCGGCGGCCGAGACGTTGAGCGTGGCGGTGGCCGTGGTGTTGCCGGCGGCGTTGGTGACCATGCAGGTGTACTGGCCGGTGTCCTGCACGGTGACGTTGGTGAAGTTGAGCGTGCCGTCGTGCAGCACCGAGATCCGCACGCGGTACGAGCCGTGCGTCATCAACGTCCCGTTGGGCGTCAGCCAGTTGACCGACGTCATGGCCGTGCCCGTGCGGCACTTGAGCTCGGCCGCCATGCCCTCGGTGACGTTGAGGTCGGCCGGCGGCTCCACGATGACCGGCGCGTAGCAGGTGAAGTGGCCGGGCTCCAGCTCGCCCAGGTAGCGGCCGCGCAGCGCCGGCGGCGCGTGGCAGCGGGCGCAGCAGCTGGTGTTGCTGGGCACGGTCTCGCGCAGCCACCAGCTGAGCCACAGCACGTCGCAGTCGCAGCGCCAGGGGTTGTGGTGCAGGTGCACGCGCTCCAGCCGGTGCAGCGGCGCGAAGAGGTCGTGGGGCAGCGAGGCCAGGTCGTTGTGGGCCAGGTTTAACTCCTCCAGGGCCTTCAGGTCGTCGAAGGCGTTGCGCTCCACCGCCGCCACCCGCGCGTGCATCAGCCACAGCTTCCTCAGGCTGCCCAGGCCTTGGAAGGAGCCCGGCCGCACCCGGCCCAGGCGGTTCCCCGACAGCTCCAGCTCCTCCAGCCTCACCAGCGCCGTCAGGTTGGGGATCTCCTTGAGGTTGCACATGCCCAGGTTGAGGTAGCGCAGGTTGACCAAGCCCTCGAAGGCGGCCTCGGAGATGTACTCGAGGCGCTTGAGCTCGCCCAGGTCGAGGCGGCGCAGCGAGGGCACGCGGTTGAAGGCGTAGCTGGGGATGCTCTCGATGGGGTTGTTCCTCAGCCAGAGCTCGCGGAGCTTGGACAGGTACTCGAAGGCCTGCGTGGGCACCGTGGTCAGGCGGTTGTCGAAGAGCTCCAGCGTGTTGAGGTTGGGCAGCCCGTTGAAGGCGCCCACCTCCACCTTGCGCACCAGGTTGCGGCTGAGCTGGAGGATCTCCAGGTGGCGCAGGTGCTTGAAGGTGTCGGTGCGGATCACCTGCGGGGGGAGGTAATTAGTCGGGGTGGTAATTGGAGTCAGGCGAGGATTGGTTGGTTCGGTCATTTTAATTAAGGAGAAGCACCAAAGGTTGGTTGGATTGATAATTTTAATTAAGGAGAAGCACCAAAGATTGGTTGGTTTGGTAATTGTAATTAAGGAGAAGCACCAAAGGTTGGTTGCCACTAAAGATTGGTTGGTTTGGTAATTATAATTAAGGAGAAGCACTAAAGATTGGTTGGTTTGGTAATTATAATTAAGGAGAAGCACTAAAGATTGGTTGGTTTTGTAATTGTAATTAATGAGAAGTATCAAAGATTGGTTGGTTTGATAATTATAATTAAGGAGAAGCATTAAAGATTGGTTGGTTTGGTAATTTTAATTAGGGAGAAGCACTAAAGATTGGTTGGTTTGATAATTATAATTAAGGAGAAGCATCAAAGATTGGTTGGTTTGGTAATTGTAATTAAGGAGAGCCAAAGATTGATTGGTTTGGTAATTTTAATTAGGGAGAAGCACCAAAGATTGGTTGGTTTGGTAATTGTAATTAATGAGAAGTATCAAAGATTGGTTGGTTTGGTAATTGTAATTAATGAGAAGTATCAAAGATTGGTTGGTTTGATAATTGTAATTAAGGAGAGCCAAAGATTGATTGGTTTGGTAATTTTAATTAGGGAGAAGCAGCAAAGATTGGTTGGTTTGATAATTATAATTAAGGAGAAGCATCAAAGATTGGTTGGTTTGGTAATTGTAATTAAGGAGAGCCAAAGATTGGTTGGTTTGATAATTATAATTAAGGAGAAGCACCAAAGGTTGGTTGGATTGATAATTGTAATTAAGGAGAGCCAAAGATTGACTGGTTTGGTAATTGTAATTAAGGAGAAGAACCAAAGATCGCTGCATTTCATAATAATTAAGGAGAGGCAGCTAAGATTGGTTGGTTTGATAATTATAATTAAGGAGAAGCACCAAAGATTGGTTGGTTTGGTAATTATAATTAAGGAGAGGCAGCTAAGATTGGTTGGTTTGGTAATTATAATTAAGGAGAGCCAAAGATTGATTGGTTTCATAATTTTAATTGGGGAGAAGCACTAAAGGTTGGTTGGTTTGGTAATTATAATTAATGAGAAGTATCAAAGATTGGTTGGTTTGATAATTGTAATTAAGGAGAAGCACTAAAGGTTGGTTGGTTTGGTAATTGTAATTAAGGAGAAGCATTAAAGATTGGTTGGTTTGATAATTGTAATTAAGGAGAGCCAAAGATTGATTGGTTTGGTAATTTTAATTAGGGAGAAGCAGCAAAGATTGGTTGGTTTGGTAATTATAATTAAGGAGAGCCAAAGATTGATTGGTTTGGTAATTTTAATTAGGGAGATGAACCAAAGACTGGTTGGTTTGGTAATTATAATTAAGGAGAAGCACTAAAGGTTGGTTGGTTTGATAATTGTAATTAAGGAGAAGCATCAAAGATTGGTTGGTTTGATAATTATAATTAATGAGATGAACCAAAGATTGGTTGGTTTGGTAATTGTAATTAATGAGAAGTATCAAAGATTGGTTGGTTTGGTAATTGTAATTAATGAGAAGTATCAAAGATTGGTTGGTTTGCTAATTATAATTAAGGAGAAGCACTAAAGATTGGTTGGTTTGGTAATTATAATTAAGGAGAGCCAAAGATTGATTGGTTTGGTAATTTTAATTAGGGAGATGAACCAAAGACTGGTTGGTTTGATAATTATAATTAAGGAGAAGCACTAAAGATTGGTTGGTTTGATAATTGTAATTAAGGAGAACCAAAGATTGATTGGTTTGGTCATTTTTAATTAAGGAGAAGCACCAAAGGTTGGTTGCCACCAAAGATTGGTTGGTTTGGTAATTGTAATTAAGGAGAAGCACCAAAGATTGGTTGGTTTGATAATTATAATTAAGGAGAAGCACTAAAGATTGGTTGGTTTGGTAATTGTAATTAAGGAGAGCCAAAGATTGATTGGTTTGGTAATTTTAATTAAGGAGAAGCACTAAAGATTGGTTGGTTTGGTAATTGTAATTAATGAGAAGCACTAAAGATTGGTTGGTTTGGTAATTGTAATTAATGAGAAGCACTAAAGGTTGGTTGGTTTGGTAATTGTAATTAAGGAGAACCAAAGATTGGTTGGTTTGATAATTGTAATTAAGGAGAGCCAAAGATTGATTGGTTTGGTAATTTTAATTAGGGAGATGAACCAAAGATTGCTTCGTTTCATAATAATTAAGGAGAAGCATCAAAGATTGGTTGGTTTGGTAATTATAATTAAGGAGAGCCAAAGATTGGTTGGTTTGGCAATTTTAATTAAGGAGAAGCACCAAAGGTTGGTTGGATTTGTAATTATAATTAAGGAGAACCAAGGGTTGGTTGGTTTGGTAATTACAATTAATGAGAAGCCCCATTGATTGGTTGGTTTGGTAATTATAATTAATGAGAAGGCCCATTGATTGGTTGGTTTGGTAATTATAATTAATGAGAAGTATCAAAGATTGGTTGGTTTGGTAATTTTAATTAGAGAGAAGCATTAAAGATTGGTTGGTGTGGTAATTGTAATTAAGGAGAAGCATTAAAGGTTGGTTGGTTTCATAATTATAATTACGGAGAAGCCCCATTAATTGGTTGGTTTGGTAATTATAATTAAGAAGCACCAAAGGTTGGTTGGTTTGGTAATTACAATTAAGGAGAAGCCCCCTTGATTGGTAGGTTTGGTAATTACAATTAAGGAGAAGCCCCATTGATTGGTTGGTTTGGTAATTACAATTAAGGAGAAGCCCCCTTGATTGGTTGGTTTGGTAATTACAATTAAGGAGAA
Organism: Haemorhous mexicanus; assembly: GCF_027477595.1. Lineage (NCBI taxonomy): Eukaryota > Metazoa > Chordata > Aves > Passeriformes > Fringillidae > Haemorhous > Haemorhous mexicanus. The sequence continues at coordinate 17,037,898 of NC_082356.1, forward strand.
GCCCCCTTGATTGGTTGGTTTGGTAATTACAATTAAGGAGAAGCCCCCTTGATTGGTTGGTTTGGTAATTACAATTAAGGAGAAGCCCCCTTGATTGGTTGGTTTGGTAATTACAATTAAGGAGAAGCACCAAAGAAGTATTTTCTGGTGGCGAAGTTTCCATAATAATAATAATAATAATAATAATAATAATAATAAATTACTAGGAAATAATTTATTAGTACAGCCTTTAATACCTCAGGCACGGACTTTGATACTTCAGTACTTTAGCACCGACTTTAATACTTTAGTCCAGAGTTTAGCTCAGACTTGGAGACTTTAGCCCAGACTTTAATACTTTAGCATTAGAATTTTAATACCTTGGCACCGACTTTAACAAGGACTTTAATTAATACTCCACCCTGGACTTTAATACTTTAGCATGGGCTTTAATTAATACTCCAGCCTGGACTTTAATGCTTTAGCAGGGGCTTTAATTAATACTCCAGCATGGTCTTTAATACTTTAGCACAGACTTTAATTAATACTCCAGCCTGGGCTTTAATACTTTAGCACGGGCTTTAATTAATACTCCAGCCTGGGCTTTAATACTTTAGCACGGGCTTTAATTAATACTCCAGCCTGGACTTTAATACTTTAGCAGGGTCTTTAATTAATACTCCAGCCTGGGCTTTAATACTTCAGCTGGGTCTTTAATTAATACTCCAGCCTGGGCTTTAATACTTTAGCACGGGCTTTAATTAATACTCCAGCATGGGCTTTAATACTTTAGCATGGACTTTAATTAATACTCCAGCCTGGGCTTTAATACTTTAGCAGGGGCTTTAATTAATACTCCAGCCTGGACTTTAATACTTTAGCACAGGCTTTAATTAATACTCCAGCCTGGACTTTAATACTTTAGCACAGGCTTTAATTAATACTCCAGCCTGGACTTTAATACTTTAGCATGGACTTTAATTAATACTCCAGCCTGGACTTTAATACTTTAGCCCGAGCTTTAATTAATACTCCAGCCTGGACTTTAATACTTTAGCACGGATTTTAATTGATACTCCAGCCTGGGCTTTAATACTTTAGCACGGGCTTTAATTAATACTCCAGCCTGGGCTTTAATACTTTAGCACGGATTTTAATTGATACTCCAGCCTGGACTTTAATACTTTATCACGGGCTTTAATTAATACTCCAGCCTGGACTTTAATACTTTAGCCCGAGCTTTAATTAATACTCCAGCCTGGGCTTTAATGCTTTAGCACGGGCTTTAATTAATACTCCAGCCTGGACTTTAATACTTTAGCACGGGCTTTAATTAATACTCCAGCCTGGACTTTAATACTTTAGCAGGGGCTTTAATTAATACTCCAACCTGGACTTTATTGCTTTAGCACAGGCTTTAATTAACACTCCAGCCTGGACTTTAATACTTTAGCACGGGCTTTAATTAATACTCCAGCCTGGACTTTAATGCTTTAGCAGGGGCTTTAATTAATACTCCAACCTGGACTTTAATACTTTAGCAGGGGCTTTAATTAATATTCTAGCCTGGACTTTAATACTTTAGCCCGAGCTTTAATTAATACTCCAGCCTGGGCTTTAATACTTTAGCAGGGGCTTTAATTAATATTCTAGCCTGGACTTTAATACTGTAGCACGGGCTTTAATTAATACTCCAGCCTGGACTTTAATACTTTAGCACAGACCTTAATGCTTTAGTGTGGTATTTAATACTTTAGCACGGACTTTAATGCTTTAGTGTGGAATTTAATACTTTAGCACGGACTTTAATGCTTTAGTGTGGAATTTAATACTTTAGCACGGACTTTAATGCTTTCGTGTGGAATTTAATACTTTAGCACAGACTTTAATGCTTTAGTGTGGAATTTAATACTTTAGCACGGACTTTAATGCTTTAGTGTGGAATTTAATACTTTAGCACGGACTTTAATGCTTTAGTGTGGAATTTAATACTTTAGCACGGACTTTAATGCTTTACTTTAACACAGACTTTAATACTTTAGCACGGACTTTAATACTCGAGTACTGATTTATTACTCCAGCGTGGACCTTAATACTTTAGCAGGAATTTAATTATTCAGCACGGTTTTTCATATTTTAGCATGGATTTTAATATTTTAGCATGGATTTTAATATTTTAGGATGGGCTTTAGGACTCTAGTACGGATGTTAATAATTTAGCACGGAATTTAATTATTTAGCACAAATTTAAAATATTTTAGCCCGGATTTTAAGACTTTACTTTAGCGTGGGGTTCAGCACTCTAGTACGGGTGTTAATACTTCAGCACACACATTAATATTCCAGCACACACTTTAATACTCTAGCATGGACGTCAATCAATACCTTAGCACGGATTTTAATGCTTTAGCACAGACCTTAATGCTTTAGTGTGGAATTTAATACTTTAACATGGATTTTAATGCTTTAGCACAGCCCTTAGTGCTTTAGTGTGGAATTTAATACTTTAACATGGATTTTAATGCTTTAGCACAGCCCTTAGTGCTTTAGTGTGGAATTTAATACTTTAACACGGATTTTAATGCTTTAGCACAGCCCTTAGTGCTTCAGCGTGGAATTTAATACTTTAACATGAATTTTAATGCTTTAGCTTGGAATTTATTACTTTAACACGGATTTTAATGCTTTAGCACAGCCCTTAATGCTTTAGCATGGAATTTAATACTTTAACATGGATTTTAATGCTTTAGCACAGCCCTTAGTGCTTCAGCGTGGAATTTAATACTTTAACACGGATTTTAATGCTTTAGCACAGCCCTTAGTGCTTCAGCGTGGAATTTAATACTTTAACACGGATTTTAATGCTTTAGCGTGGAATTTAATACTTTAACATGGATTTTAATGCTTTAGCACAGCCCTTAGTGCTTCAGCGTGGAATTTAATACTTTAAAACGGATTTTAATACTTTAGCACAGCCCTCAATGCTTTAGCGTGGAATTTAATACTTTAACATGGATTTTAATGCTTTAGCACAGCCCTTAATGCTTTAGTGTGGAATTTAATACTTTAACACGGATTTTAATGCTTTAACACAGACTTTAATACTTTAGCATGGAATTTAATACTTTAACATGGGTTTTAATGCTTTAGTGTGGAATTTAATACTTTAACATGGATTTTAATGCTTTAGCACAGCCCTTAGTGCTTCAGCGTGGAATTTAATACTTTAATGTGGATTTTAATGCTTTAGCACAGACCTTAATGCTTTAGTGTGGAATTTAATACTTTAACACGGATTTTAATGCTTTAGCACAGACCTTAGTGCTTTAGTGTGGAATTTAATACTTTAATGTGGATTTTAATGCTTTAGCACAGACCTTAATGCTTTAGTGTGGAATTTAATACTTTAACATGGATTTTAATGCTTTAGCACAGCCCTTAGTGCTTTAGAGTGGAATTTAATACTTTAACATGGATTTTAATGCTTTAGCATGGAATTTAATGCTTTAACATGGAATTTAATACTTTAACACAGACTTTAATACTTTAGCATGGAATTTAATACTTTAACATGGATTTTAATGCTTTAGCATGGAATTTAATACTTTAACCCAGATTTTAATGCTTTAGCACAGCCCTTAGTGCTCTAGTGTGGAATTTAATACTTTAACACGGATTTTAATGCTTTAGCACAGACCTTAGTGCTTTAGTGTGGTATTTAATACATTAACATGGATTTTAATGCTTTAGCACAGACCTTAGTGCTTTAGTGTGGTATTTAATACATTAACATGGATTTTAATGCTTTAGCATGGAATTTAATACTTTAACCCGGATTTTAATGCTTTAGCACAGCCCTTAATGCTTCAGCGTGGAATTTAATACTTTAACATGGATTTTAATGCTTTAGCACAGACTTTAATGCTTCAGCGTGGAATTTAATACTTTAACATGGATTTTAATGCTTTAGCGTGGAATTTAATACTTTAACATGGATTTTAATGCTTTACTTTAACACAGACTTTAATACTTCAGCACGGACTTTAATACCTTGGCGCCGACTTTAATACTTGAGTACTGATTTATTACTCCAGGACAGACGTTGATACTTTAGGAAAGACTTTATGACTTCAGCACAGACTTTAATTAATACTTCAGCACAGATTTTAATACTCTGGCATGGACTTTGATACTTTAGCACTGACTTTAATTAATACTCCAGCACATACTTTAATTAATACTTCAGCACAGACTTTAATTAATACTCCAGCACAGACTTTAATCAATACTTCAGCACAGAGTTTAATACTCTGGCATGGACGTTGATATTTTAGCACTGACTTGAATTAATACTTCAGCACATATTTTAATTGATACTTCAGCACAGAATTTAATACTTTGGCACTGACTTTGATACTTCAGCACTGACTTTAATTAATACTCCAGCACAGACTTTAATACTTCAGGATGGGTTTTAATACTTTGGTGTGGACTTAAATACTTCATCATAGATGTAATATTTCAGCACAGACTTTAATTCATACTTTAGTACTGATTTTAGCCTAGATTTTAATACTTCAGGATGGATTTTAATACTTTAGAGACTTTAATATTTCAGCACAGACTTTAATTCGTACTTTAGCCCAGACTTTAATACTTCAGGATGGATTTTAATACTTCAGCGTGGACTTTAATACTTCAGCATGGACGTTGATATTTTTAGCACTCACTAATTAATACTTCAGCATGGATTTTAATGTATTAGCACGGACTTTAGCGCTGACTTTAATACTTGAGCACCGACTTTAATACTTCAGCACAGACTTTAGGACGTTAGCACAAACTTTAATTAATACTTGAGCACAAACTTTAATTAACACTTTAGCACAAACTTTAATTAATACTTGAGCACGGACTTTAATTAATACTTGAGCACAAACTTTTATTAATACTTTAGCACAGACTTTGATTAATACTTTAGAACCGATTTTAATACTTTAGGACGGATTTGAATACTTCAGTGGGGACTTCAATACTTCAGCACAGACTTTAGGATGTTAGCACGAACTTTAATTAATACTTGAGCACAAACTTTAATTAACACTTTAGCACAAACTTTAATTAATACTTTAGCATAGACTTTAATTAATACTTTAGCACAAACTTTAATTAATACTTGAGCACGGATTTAAAATGATACTTTAGCAGGGACTTTAATTAGTACCTTAGCACGGACTTTAATTAATACCTTAGCACCGACTTAATTAATACTTTAGCACAAACTTTAATCAGTACTTTAGCCGAAACTTTAAGACATTAACACAGATTTTAACAAGGACTTTAATAATACTTTAGCAGGGACTTCAGCACAAACTTTATTACTTCAGGCCAGACTTTAGTACTTTAGGACAGACTAATTAATACTTTAGCATGGACTTTAACCTGAACTTTAAAACGTTAGGATGGCTTTTAATACTTCAGTGTGGACTTTAGTACTTCAGCACAGACTAATTAATGCTCTAGCACAGACTAATTAATGCTCTAGCACCGACTTTAATACTTTAGCTCAGACTTTAAAACTTTAGGACAGGATTTAATTAATCCTTTAGCACGGAGTTTAACCCGAACTTTAATACTTTAGGATGGATTTTAATACTCCAGCGTGGACTTCAACATTTCAGCACAGACTAATTAATGCTCTAGCACCGACGTTAATGTTTTAGCTCAGACTTTAATACTTCAGCATGGATTTTAATACCTCAGCACGCACTTCAGCACTGACTGTAATACTTTAGGACCGACTTTAATACTTTAGGACCGACTTTAATACTTTAGGCCAGACTTTAATTAATACTTTAGCACGGACACCTTAGAATGGACTTTAACACGAACTTTAATACTTTAGGATGGATTTGAATACTTCAGTGTGGACTTTGATATTTTTAGCACTCTCTAATTAATACTTCAGCATGGATCTTAATGCCTTAGCACGGACTTTAGCACTGACTTTAATACTTGAGCACCGACTTTAATACTTCAGGGCAGACTTTAAGATGTTAGCACAAACTTTAATTAATACTTTAACACAAACTTTAATTAACACTTTAGCACGGATTTTAATTAACACTTTAGCACAAACTTTAATTAATACCTTAGCACAATCTTCAATTAACACGTTAGCACAAACTTTAATACTTTAGCACAAACTTTAATTGATACTTTAGCACAAACTTTAATTAATACTTTAGCAGGGACTTTAATTAGTACCTTAGCACGGACTTTAATTAATACCTTAGCACTGACTTAATTAATACTTTAGCACAAACTTTAATTAATACCTTAGCACGGACTTTAATTAATATTTTAGCAGGGACTTCAGCACAAACTTTATTACTTTAGGCCAGACTTTAATACTTTAGGCCAGACTAATTAATACTTTAGGACAGACTAATTAATACTTTAGCATGGACTTTAACCCGAACTTTAAAACTTTAGGATGGATTTTAATACTCCAGCGTGGACTTTAATACTCCAGCACAGACTAATTAATACTCTAGCACGGACTTTAATACTTTAGCTCAGACTTTAATACTTTAGGCCAGGATTTAATTAATCCTTTAGCACGGACTTTAACCCGAACTTTAATACTTTTGGATGGACTCTAATACTCCAGCGTGGACTTCAACATTTCAGCACAGACTAATTGATGCTCTAGCACTGACATTAATGTTTTAGCTCAGATTTTAATACTTCAGCATGGATTTTAATACCTCAGCACGCACTTCAGCACTGACTGTAATACTTTAGGACCGACTTTAATACTTTGGGACCGACTTTAATACTTTAGGCCAGACTTTAATTAATACTTTAGCACGGACACCTTAGAATGGACTTTAACACGAACTTTAATACTTTAGGATGGATTTGAATACTTCAGTGTGGACTTTGATATTTTTAGCACTCTCTAATTAATACTTCAGCATGGATCTTAATGCCTTAGCACGGACTTTAGCACTGACTTTAATACTTGAGCACCGACTTTAATACTTCAGGGCAGACTTTAAGATGTTAGCACAAACTTTAATTAATACTTTAACACAAACTTTAATTAACACTTTAGCACGGATTTTAATTAACACTTTAGCACAAACTTTAATTAATACCTTAGCACAATCTTCAATTAACACGTTAGCACAAACTTTAATACTTTAGCACAAACTTTAATTGATACTTTAGCACAAACTTTAATTAATACTTTAGCAGGGACTTTAATTAGTACCTTAGCACGGACTTTAATTAATACCTTAGCACTGACTTAATTAATACTTTAGCACAAACTTTAATTAATACCTTAGCACGGACTTTAATTAATATTTTAGCAGGGACTTCAGCACAAACTTTATTACTTTAGGCCAGACTTTAATACTTTAGGACAGACTAATTAATACTTTAGGACAGACTAATTAATACTTTAGGACAGACTAATTAATACTTTAGCATGGACTTTAACCCGAACTTTAAAACTTTAGGATGGATTTTAATACTCCAGTGTGGACTTCAACATTTCAGCACAGACTAATTAATGCTTTAGCACAGACGTTAATATTTTAGCTCAGATTTTAATACTCCAGCATGGATTTTAATACCTCAGCACCGACTTTAATACTTTAGGCCTGACTTTAATTAATACTTCAGCACGGACACTTTAGAACTCAGGGAATGCAATTAACCCTTTCCCTGCCGCGCCTCACCTGGCTGTGCTTCACCTGCGGGCTCAGGGAATGCAATTAACCCTTTCCCTGCCGTGTCTCACCTGGATGTGCTTCACCTGCGGGCTCAGGGAATGCAATTAACCCTTTCCCTGCTGTCTCACCTGGCTGTGCTTCACCTGCGGGCTCAGGGAATGCAATTAACCCTTTCCCTGCTGTGTCTCACCTGGCTGTGCATCACCTGCGGGCTCAGGGAATGCAATTAACCCTTTCCCTGCCGTGTCTCACCTGGCTGTGCTTCACCTGCGGGCTCAGGGAATGCAATTAACCCTTTCCCTGCCGTGTCTCACCTGGCTGTGCTTCACCTGCGGGCTCAGGGAATGCAATTAACCCTTTCCTCGCCGTCTCACCTGGCTGTGCTTCACCTGCGGGCTCAGGGAATGCAATTAACCCTTTCCCTGCCGTGCCTCACCTGGCTGTGCTTCACCTGCGGGCTCAGGGAATGCAATTAACCCTTTCCCTGCCATCTCACCTGGCTGTGCTTCACCTGCGGGCTCAGGGAATGCAATTAACCCTTTCCCTGCTGTCTCACCTGGCTGTGCTTCACCTGTGGGCTCAGGGAATGCAATTAACCCTTTCCCCGCCGTGTCTCACCTGGCTGTGCTTCACCTGCGGGCTCAGGGAATGCAATTAACCCTTTCCCTGCCGTGTCTCACCTGGCTGTGCTTCACCTGCGGGCTCAGGGAATGCAATTAACCCTTTCCCTGCCGTGTCTCACCTGGCTGTGCTTCACCTGTGGGCTCAGGGAATGCAATTAACCCTTTCCCTGCCGTGTCTCACCTGGCTGTGCTTCACCTGCGGGCTCAGGGAATGCAATTAACCCTTTCCCTGCCGTGCCTCACCTGGCTGTGCTTCACCTGCGGGCTCAGGGAATGCAATTAACCCTTTCCCTGCCGTGCCTCACCTGGCTGTGCTTCACCTGCGGGCTCAGGGAATGCAATTAACCCTTTCCCTGCCGTGTCTCACCTGGCTGTGCTTCACCTGCGGGCTCAGGGAATGCAATTAACCCTTTCCCTGCCGTGTCTCACCTGGCTGTGCTTCACCTGCGGGCTCAGGGAATGCAATTAACCCTTTCCCTGCCGTGCCTCACCTGGCTGTGCTTCACCTGCAGGCTCAGGGAATGCAATTAACCCTTTCCCTGCCATCTCACCTGGCTGTGCTTCACCTGCGGGCTCAGGGAATGCAATTAACCCTTTCCCTGCCATCTCACCTGGCTGTGCTTCACCTGCGGGCTCAGGGAATGCAATTAACCCTTTCCCTGCCATCTCACCTGGCTGTGCTTCACCTGCAGGCTCAGGGAATGCAATTAACCCTTTCCCTGCCATCTCACCTGGCTGTGCTTCACCTGTGGGCTCAGGGAATGCAATTAACCCTTTCCCTGCCGTGTCTCACCTGGCTGTGCTTCACCTGCGGGCTCAGGGAATGCAATTAACCCTTTCCCCGCCGTGTCTCACCTGGCTGTGCTTCACCTGCGGGCTCAGGGAATGCAATTAACCCTTTCCCTGCCGTGTCTCACCTGGCTGTGCTTCACCTGCAGGCTCAGGGAATGCAATTAACCCTTTCCCTGCTGTGTCTCACCTGGCTGTGCTTCACCTGCGGGCTCAGGGAATGCAATTAACCCTTTCCCCGCCGTGCCTCACCTGGATGTGGTTCTCCTGCAGGTTCAGGTAGCGCGTGTTGACCGAGATGCTCTGCGGCACCTCCAGCAGCTCCCTCCTGGTGCAGATCACCCGGCTGGCCTGGTTGCTGCAGGTGCAGGCGGCCGGGCAGGGCGTGGCCTGGGCGCTGCCCCCCGCCCCGGGCACGGCGCCCCCCGCCAGGAGCACCCCCAGCACCCCCAGCAGCAGGGGGGGGATGGGCAGCGCCCGGGCCATCCTAAGGGCAGCCATGGGCCTGGGGCATCGCCGGCTTCAGCGGCCCGGGAGCTGCTGGGGAGGGGGAGACGGGGGGTTAGGGGGGTCTGGGGGGATTTGGGGGGTCTTAAGTGGGAGATCTGGGGGGATTTGGGGGTCCTGATTGGGGGATTTTGGGGTCTGGGGGGGTTTGGGGGGATTTGGAGGAGTTTTGGGGACGTTTTGGGGGTCCTAAGAGGGAGATTTGGGGGATTTGGGGGGTCTGGGGTCTGCTGGACGGTCCCAAGTGGGAGATCTGGGGGGTCTGGGGGATTTGGAGGTGGTCTGGGGGATCCCAAGTGGAAGATCTGGAGGATCTGGGGGGATTTGGGGGGTCTGGGGTCTCCTGGAGGGTGCCAAGTGGGAGATTTGGGGGGGCTGGGGGGTTTTGGGGGGTCCAGAGTGGGAGATTTGGGGGATCTGGGGGGATTTGGGATGGTTTGGGGGGTCCTAAGAGGGAGATTTTGGGGATCTGGGGGGTCTGGGGTCTGCTGGAGGGTCCTAAGTGGGAGATCTGGGGGGGTCTGGGGGGATTTGAGGTGGTTTTGGGGGTCCTAAGTGGGAGATTTGGGGAATCTGGGGGGTCTGGGGTCTCCTGGAGTGTCCTAAGTGGGAGATCTGGGGGGTTTTGGGGTGGTTTGGGAGTGGTCTGGGGGGTCCTAAGTGGGAGATTTGGGGGGTTTTGGAATGGTTTTGGGGGTCCTAAGTGGGAGATTTGGGGGGTTTTGAGGTGGCTTGGGGGGTCCTAAGTGGGAGATTTGGGGGGTCTGGGGTCAGCTGGAGGGTCCCAAGTGGGAGATCTGGGGGGTCTGGGGGGGTTTTGAGGTGGTTTGGGGGTCCTAAGTGGGAGATTTGGGGGGGTCTGAGGGGTGTGGGGGGGTTTTGGGGGGTCCTAAGTGGGAGATTTGGGGGATCTGGGGGGGTCGGGGGTCTGCTGGAGGGTCCTAAGTGGGAGATTTGGGGGGGTCTGGGGGGATTTGAGGTGGTTTTGGGGGTCCTAAGTGGGAGATTTGGGGAATCTGGGGGGTCTGGGGTCTGCTGGAGGGTCCCAAGTGGGAGATTTGGGGTGTTAGGGGGGTTTGGGGGGTCCTAAGTGGGAGTTTTGGGGCCGTTTCGGGGGTCCTAAGAGGGAGATTTGGGGTTTTGGGGGGTCTGGGGTCTCCTGGAGGGTCCTAAGTGGGAGATTTGGGGGTTTGGAGGGTCCTGAGTGGGTGATTTGGGGGGGCTGGGGAGGTGTTGGGGGGTTTTGGGGGGTCTGGGGTCTCCTGGAGGGTCCTGAGTGGGAGATTTGGGGGGTCTGGGGGGGATTTGGGGGGTCCCAAGTGGGAGATTTGGGGGATTTGGGGGGTCTGGGGTCTCCTGGAGGGTCCCAAGTGGGAGATTTGGGGGTCTGGGGGGGGTTGGGGGGTCCTGAGTGGGAGATTTGGGGGTTATGAGAGGTTTTGGGGGGTCTGGGGTCTCCTGGAGAGTTCCCAGGCGGGGATTTGGGGGTTCTGGGGTGTCCTGGAAGGTCCTGAGTGGGGGTTTCAGGGTGTTGGGGAGGGTTTTGGGGGTCTTAAGTGTGAGATTTGGGAGTCTTGGGGGCGTTTGGGGGCATCTGAGGGGTCCTAAGTGGGCGATTTGGGGGTTAGGGGGGGTCTGGGGGGTCCTGAGTGGATGATTTGGGGGGGCTGGGGAGGTGTTGGGGGGTTTTGGGGGGTCTGGGGTCTCCTGGAAGGTCCCAAGTGGGAGATTTGGGGGTT